>NW_017264853.1:36355-61152 GCF_000149955.1 Fusarium oxysporum f. sp. lycopersici 4287
GACGCCAGATCGTCGTCGTAGCTCTCTAGCAGAAATGTAACGTACTCGTGCCATTGCGAGATCCTAGTAGATCTTTGGCACTCTGCAGCAATGATCTTGGCATTTGGGCGCACGTGAGGAGGGAGCGACCCATTCATTCGACCTGTGTCCTTCACAGGCTCGAATTTCCTATGCGCATCTTTCGTATGGATCCTGAACCTTGTGAGGCTCCCCGAAGCAGCGGCGTTTGCCTTCTTTTCAGTCCGTCGAGAGACGACTAGATGGGGCCATCAGTTCGACCACATCTGAAGGGCGTCTGGAGGCCCGGTTAGTTGTTGGAAGATACCGAACAAGACACCTTTATCTTTTGGTTATTTCATATTTATATAAAGCCGACCTTGATGTCCAAAAAGGAAGATTCTACTTTGTTGTCTAGACAGCAGGCGCAATATCTCACTTGTCTGGTTAACTGGGTGCATCCAAGTAGAAGAATACCATACGCATTTATCTCTTCGTTTCCTCACTTACTACTTGTTTTGAATCACCCCTTCTTGGCATACGCTATTAGTTCCCCCATCCATCCAGTGAAATGGCTAAGGAAGAGGCGCGTGTCCCCCCGGCCGCTGTCGCCAAAACCGCTGGCGGCAACAGTGCTTTCCGCAACGTCCATAACGACTTTGCTCATATCGCTGACCCCAACGAGCGTCGTCGTCTTGCCCTCGCCGAGATTGACAGGGCTCCTTTTGGCTGGTATCATGTTCGAGCCTGTGTTGTCGCCGGTATCGGCTTCTTTACCGACTCTTATGATATCTTCTGCGTCTCCATGCTAACTATTATGCTTGGCATCGTCTACTCTCCCGCCACGGGTAAGCTTCCTACCAGTTCAGACAACGCCATCAAGCTGTCAACTTCAGCTGGCACTGTTGTTGGTCAGCTGGTCTTCGGTATGCTGGCTGATATCGTCGGCCGAAAACGCATGTATGGCCTAGAACTTATCATCATTATCTTCGCTACCCTTGCTCAGGCCCTGAGTGGTGGCTCTCCATCAACATCTATTATCGGAATTATCATCTTCTGGCGCGTCATCATGGGCGTTGGCATTGGTGGCGACTACCCTCTTTCTTCTATTATTACTTCTGAGTAAGCCTGGACCTACAGTGCTAGAATATCTTTACTCCGAATCCCTGCCTGACATATGCAAAAGATTCGCGACTACCAAATGGCGAGGAGCTATGATGGCTGCTGTCTTTGCCATGCAGGGCTTTGGCCAGCTTTGCTCTGCCCTGGTCATGATGTTCCTTACTCTCGGCTTCAAATCCGATCTTGAGGGTGCCTCTAATATATCTAGCTGCACTGGAAGTTGTCAGGTTGCCGTCGACCAGATGTGGCGTATCCTGGTCGGCTTCGGTGGCGTTCCCGCTTGCATTGCCCTTTATTGTAAGTGTCCAAGTTCGTCTCGACATATAGATCTGACATAGGTTAACTTGGGGAACTTCAGACCGTCTAACCATCCCTGAGACTCCTCGTTATACTTTTGATGTTGCCCGCGATGTTGAGAAGGCTGATGGGGATGTTAAGGCCTATATGAGTGGCAGGCATGAGGGTGAGACTGACGAAGTCGCTCGTGCTCAGGTCCATCAGGGTGCTCGCGAGAACCTTCAGGTGCCTCAGGCCGGCTGGCGCGACTTCTTCCACCACTACGGCAAGCTTAAGAACTTCTTGCTTCTGCTTGGAACTGCTGGCTCATGGTTCTGCCTTGATGTGGCTTTTTACGGTCTCAGTCTGAACAATGGCACTATTCTTACAGTTATTGGCTACTCGACTAAGAATGCCCATAACGTGTATGAGTACCTTTATAATACTGCCGTTGGTAATATTATTATTGTCCTTGCTGGAGCTGTTCCGGGTTATTGGGTGTCTGTTGCTACTATCGACACTCTTGGCCGTAAACCTATTCAGCTTGGCGGCTTTATCATCCTTACTATTCTTTTTATTGTACATTCCCCCCCTTTTATACTTTTTTTCTAATACTAATAAACAACTAGGTCATGGGTTTTGACTATAATCATATTTCCTCCAGTGGTCTACTTGCTATTTATGTACTTGCGCAGTTCTTTTTTAACTTTGGTAAGTTTTTCATTTTATTCCTTTAAGGCGGTTAACTAATAAATTAGGTCCAAATACTACCACCTTTGTTGTCCCCGGTGAAGTCTTTCCCACACGCTATCGATCTACTTCTCACGGCATCTCTGCCGCATCTGGCAAAATTGGATCGATTATTGGGCAGGGAGCCATCTCGACCCTTCGTACCCACGGTGCTACTAAGAATGATGAGGCTCCCTGGATGAACCATGTTCTTGAGATCTATGCTCTTTTCATGCTCATCGGCTGTTTTACTACTCTCCTTATTCCAGAGACCGCTCGCAAGACTCTTGAGGAGCTCAGCGGCGAGGATGATTACGCCAATCGTCATGAGAGCGTTGAGAACGAATCTCACAACGGACCGCCTGAGAGGTCTAGCATTTAAACGGCGGCTCGGCCACCATTGTCTTTGGGACATTAATTGAATCCGGTGCCGCACCGGAAAGACTGGACGAATCAATCATATATTTCACACTACAATTAATCACATGCAAAGAGCTATATCACGATATCAATATAGTTAATAGCGTGGACGGGACGGACGGCAATGCCATCAACCAACTGGTAAAGAATGTAACTACCCCAAACCCAAACGGCGAAGTACTGCAAAAGATACAAAGAGTTTTCGTAATCGCAAGGCTAGCGGTAATATGACCATGCTGCCGTTTAAACAGACCAATGAAATCCACAGGATTGAAATCTTGAACTCACCGGCCCGTGACAGGGGTCCCTGACTACCTATCCGAGCATCCATCTATCACACCCCTTGGCCTCAGGAACCCTCAATACCTACTGGCTGTGACCTAAACAAAACTTCGCGGGATATATACAGGGGTATTGCTAACCATGATGCTGATGTAGGTGAGTTCGACATGGAAACTTCATTTGTGAGGTCTAACACATGGCATAGATCTCACGGCCGCTGTCCACTGACCTGCCCGGCGTGGGATCGTGATCATCATCGCGAGTTTGCTGTAGCAGACAGTAAACTTTATGTGTGTAGCACAGCTCCCAGGTGGGTACATCGGGCGCACCCTGGAGTCATTTGAGCTCATCGAGGGGCGGATATGGATCGGGATGAGTTCAAGATGTTGATGTTTGAGCGCTTTGCTGAGATGGCGGCCATAAGTATCTTCCTTAACGATAGACGGGGATAGTCAGGGCTTGACGCCATGGAGGTCGGCCCCGCCGAAAAGGTTTTACTCAAAATTGTGATTGGGTGTCGTCAATGGGAGATATCTGGGGAGCAGTGAAGTAAACCCGACAGCTGGGCCTAAGCGATTAACTCTTATTCCATGATCTTAACCATAGGTCCGAATTCCAAGCCCTGATAGCTTATTACTTATTATCTAGGGCAGTTATAAGTGATAAATCGCAATAATGTATAACTGGAGCCGAGTTCTGAAAAGATGGCACGGCTGTTAGACAAATCCTATGGAAGATGGCTGCCGCAGGGATAACGGAGTAGGGTTTAGTGCTAGAGATAGGCAGTTTAGGAGGATATACTTAGTTAGGTCTGGTATTTCCGGCTAAGTAAATCTCTAGTTATTTATATAAGGCCCAATCTCTTGTATAATATTATCATAATTAGGTGTAACTATAACAGCTATGCCCTGCTTATGCAATAAATAACTGTGTACTAAGCTGTTATATATCTAAGTAATAGTTCACGGCACTCTTATCTGCTACTAAGAATTTAATAAGGTATTAAAAGCCATTTTATTTATCTTAACCTTGAAACTAAAACCCTTGCCCATTGATTATTGCACTAGTATTGTGCTATATATTACTAGAACTAACTCTTCCCGAGGCTATTAGCAGTGCATGTGACCTGCACACTAGCCCCAGTTTTGTCTCAACCTCGGAAGTAAAACTATTGCCCCTCAATCCTTGGTTAGAATGGGGAAAACCTTTAGCCAGCCCCCTCATTATGTAATGATGACACGTTCAGCATAATGCAATCCTTACCATGAATTCGCAAGCAACATAAACTACTTTTAGAAGCTTATTGCTTTAATAATTACCACCTTGCATATATTTTAATTTAGAAGGAATTTCGCTCAAGTTTCGAAACGTTAGCAAATCCTCGAGAATGTCACCTGATCCTAAGCTGCATTTACCAGAAAATGTACCATGGAGTGAACCTGCGTGGTACCGTACTGGCAACTCGGCCTACATCAATGCATCCCACCGGAAGATGAGGGACAGTATCCGGAAATATGTTGATAAGCATATCCTCCTACATGCCTTAGAATGGGAAGAAAAAGGCGAGGTTCCACGGTCAGCCGCAATTGACTACTGCAGGTCCGGAATTCCTTTCGAGGATGTACCAGAAGAATTCCGGCCTAAGGATATCCCCAACCTAGCACAAATCCCCCAGAGCGATTTGGACGCCTTTCACTTCCTCATTGCAACCGACGAGATGGCTCGTGTTGAAGGTGGGGTTTCTATTGCCCTTGGCGGTGCATCTACAATTGGGCTACCACCAGTTCTCCATTATGGGACACAAGAACAAAAGTCTCGTTGGCTTCCAGGACTGTTTTCGGGTAATGTCAATTTCTGCCTAGGCATCACGGAGCCAGGTGGTGGTTCAGACGTGGCCAACATTCGAACCACAGCGGAAAAGTCTTCAGACGGCAAATTCTACATTGTGAACGGTGCGAAAAAATGGATCACGGGCGCTCTATGGGCAACTCATATGACAACCGCTGTACGAACTGGTAGCCAAGGTGCCAAAGGTATCACTGTCCTCGAGATCCCGCTCGATAGCCCCGGTGTGTCTCGAAGAAAAATCTTTAATAGTGGACAAAACGCCGGAGGGGCTAGTTTTGTAGATCTCGAGGACGTCAAAGTTCCTATTGATAATCGAATTGGTCTAGAGAATGAGGGCTTTGAAATCATTATGAAGAATTTCAATAGGGAAAGGTTTGCGCTTGCAGTTGGGTGTAACCGAAAGAGTCGTACCTGTCTCGCTATGGCGTTTTCATATGCCCTAGAGCGCAAGACTTTTGGGAAGAGGTTGATGGAGAATCAAGTCATACGGCGCAAACTCGCCGAAGTTGCACACCGCGTCGAAGCTCACTGGGCTTGGCTTGAACAGATCGCCTTTCAAGTCAATTCATCTAGTCTAGGCTGGCAGACACCGAACATTGCAAGTCAAATAGCCCTGGCCAAAATCCAAGGCGGGCAGATGTTGGAATTCGCATGTAGAGAAGCACAGCAAATCTTTGGAGGCGCAGGTTATCAAAAGGGCGGCCGTGGAGCGACGGTGGAACAGATTAGCCGTGACCTTCGGATGTTTGTAAGTATCCTTGCTCCTTGTTTCGGAAATCGATGTGGAGTGCAGAGCAGCTAACAATGAATAGGTGGTTGGCGGCGGCAGCGAAGAGATTATTACAGATCTAGTCCTTAGACAGGAGATAAGGGACTTTAGTAAGCAGGGAAAGCTTTAGTTATTATTTATTAATATATTTTAATAATTATTAATTTATTTATTATTTATTTTAACTTTTAATAATAATACCCTATATCTATTAAAAGTAATAGATTTAGGTCTTTATTTTTATTAATATAGTTTTATTTTATATATTTTCTATTAGATTTAGACCTATATCTGCTTTGCAGCTAGGATAGGATAGGCGCAAGCGGCCAAGGACGTTTCTGGTGCCCTCAAAGCCACATCATTTTAAGCCCTGGATGTCGAGACGTATCTCCATCCCATTTAGCATCAGATCTGGAAACGAAACGTCGAGTGTCCAGCAATCACTCTCGGGACAGAAACCCTTAGGAAATGGGAACAATAACGCCGAGCAAAATACATACGAGAGCGAAACACGAGAATGAGCCCACACAGAGCGATACAGAAGGCCATTCAAGAAGAGCCAGAATTCAGTCTCAAGGAACTAGAGGTAATTATCCGCACGTCGCCGCTCCGTCGTGGATAGACCCGAAGACGTTCATCGGGAGGGGTGGTACGGGGGAGGGGGGGGGGGGGCCGGGGGGGGCCTGTAAAGTAAAAAGGATCCGGACACGAGGCGGGCAGTTCGCCTCGTCGGAGGCAAAACACGTATGTACTTCAGTATCTTAAACCATGATCTATCAAAGGGGGCGGGCTGATATAAATAGAGGTCAGGGAGGAGGAGAATGTGGGAAGTTTGAAGACAGCTGGCAAAACATCGTCTGATGTCTGGCGACGTGGGGCGCGACGGATAAATATTCGGAGCGTCACGAGTGCCAGCCAAACTCCCTTAGCCTGGCATGGCTGCTTTTCAAAAAAGGCTAAAAACTGAGCAGTAATAATAAGCAAGCAAATAAGATAAGAAGCCGGGCTGAAGGTGAAGATGACACTACTGCCAGATACTGTCCCTTTTGGCATGCTGTAGCTAAATTTGGGCAGGTTATGTATGTAACACGGAATGCTGGCTGGAGTAAATAAGTGAATTGCCAAGCCTTCAGAGTACCAAGATCCTTGTCGGGCCAAATCCCAGCCTGTGTTGAATATTGCTCGTATGGTAGCGGGGAAGTAGGTGCAAACAATTTGGCATAGTCGCTGGTCCTATGAGATCCGTTTTCTCAGATGGAATAAATTCATCATTTATTCATTCATGCATGTGGCCTCGGTGTCAAAAGTAGGGTAGCCCTGATCGGTTTAGCTTCCCTGACAAGGATCTGATGCTCCATCTGTATATAAGGAGCTCTGCTGGCCCCCTCCTATGATAGAATCAAGGCTCTTTTAACCCTCTCTTATGTGCCCCTCTGCTGTGCATGCCACACTCGGAAGTTCTGACTCGCTTGTAAATGAAGTTCGGCATATCCGAGTTGTCTGGTAAGCGAGGGTTATTAGGAATTAATCTTGCATGTGCAAGCTCTGTATTAATTTTGAGTATTTACAGACTGCCATGGATAAGCTATGATAAGAAGCGGCTCGGTAAGCTCAATGTTAAGGAAGAGCTATCAAGCTTGACTCGGCATGACAACGACAAACTGAACTGGAAACACGCGAGGGTGAAATGGGGGACGTAGCAGTTCTTTTCCTATAGCTATCCTAAGCCCTTCCGTGGCTGGAAAGACCTTGGGTAACTAATCAACAAATAAAGCATGGCCAGAGGATGGAAATATCATTACTTCTTATAACCCCAGCGATTCAACTATAGCAACGTTGACGTTCCTTTGGTAACTGGCCACCCTAGAGTGTGTCAAGATTAAGGTGGACTAGCGCGACGATAAACTGCTGTCAATCTTGGCTTCGGCTAAGCATTGATAATGATTCAGTGTTTTTACTTTTTCATATGTAACACTGGCCGTATATCCACAGTTCTTGTTGTTTGCCATACGGAGCTTTCAGAGCCACGACGAATTATTGATGTGGCATAATAATCTCGGTTGGTTGCCGACTATGGCAGACGTGTGCAATAAAGTCCAGTCTTCCTTTCTCTTAGAATAGACATTGCTACTTTATTACCCCTGGTGGCTCTTTCTCTTACTAGGTAGCAAGAGGACGAGAGACCAAGGAAATCGAGAGTGTTTTATATAGCGTGGAAGATTAGCCTTTCAAAGACTATGACTAACTACGTAAGTACTTGCTGTCCAAAAGGTTAAACCTTAGGCTGCTAACACAGACGACGAAGACATAATACTATGGCTAATATAGTATCCTCTTGTATAAGTAGCGAGGTACTAGACAAGCATGAGCATTTTATCCTAAGCCAGCAAGCGACGGATTTTGTGCCCCTTTTAAGCCAGCTTGTTACGACCTCATCTGCTCGTCACTAAAATCCAGATATAATCAATAGCGGACACCTGAGAACAGATGCGCCATTCAACCCTAACTCATTCCTCTTTGCCAATATATCCAGTATGAACAAAGATTCTTTGCTATGCAATAGAGTATCTGCTAGGTTGAGGCAACAGCTTTAAATATGACGCTCATAATTCCCAAGTCATCAATAGTCCGTACTATGTTTACATCGGCAGACGATAAAGGGCATAGTGTTAAGAGTCGGAGATAATGAATAATACTGTATTATATCAATAATCACAAGACAGCCATAATAAAGGCGCTCAGCCTAATTTCTACAATGACAATAGCAAGAGACACAGAGCTCGTCAGTTAGCTAGGGCTATTTTTTGCCTCGAACGGTCATGTTGTGCGATGCGTTATGAGGACCTAATGCGCAATGAAGAGCCAGCATCTGTCTAAGCGGAGCGCGGGGCCACCTTTGGACGACCCAGTTCAAGTGATATCGCAACACGCCCATTTGCCCCCTCGAATTAAACCAGATGTTTTTACTCGCATTCTGGCCAAATAGTGACCCTAATGTAAGCAGATATGCCATGCGGGGAGGTATCAGGCATTGCGTATGTCGGTTCATTAATGCAGATTGTGTACTTATGCGGAGTCCGAGGAACGCGGTCTAGCTCAAATGAAAACCGATCTTGATCGGGAACTCCGAGACCCCGGTAATTGCCCCCAGAATCATTTGCTATTAGACACCCCGGCCGGAACTTCCGAGCAATTTGTCACACCTAGAGTAAAAGTGTTTTAAGTTCTCCCCGCTAATCATCTAGTTCCCGCCTTTCCATCTATGCGGTGGGATGGGAACAGCCGCAGTCGAGAACGCCGAGCGGGGAAGGGGGAAACCGGCAAATCTGACGCGTCAACTGTTATCGAAGATATGCTTCTGAAACGTTCTGGATTTGTTTATATAGCCTATGTAGGCACCCGTTAGTTAAGGATAGGCCCTCTTGTGTCGAGACACCTTTGGGGATCTAACTGACTGCGATTCCGCCATGTCAGACATTTCTGTGCAATTCATGATTTTAGGGTTGATTGGGGCCTTTGACCTTGTGAAACTAGCTTCCCTGGTCCATGGTTGTCTCTTTTCCACACTCAAGTCTATTCCTGGCCCGTTTCTTGCCCGTCTCACCGATGTGTGGTACCTCTGGCACCTCTGCAAAGGTCATTTCGAAACAGACAATCTGGCTTTGCACAGAGAACATGGTAAGCAAAATAGAGAGAGCTTGATAATAGTGGCGGCCCTGACACCCAAGGTTCTTTAAGGACCGGTTGTCCGATACGGGCCCCGTCGTTACAGCATCAACGACCCAGCAGCAGTAAAAGCCATATACGGGCTGGAAAAGGCTTTTCCGAAGTCAACATGGTACGATGCTTGGGTGGCTCCCGGCAAAGTGAGCCTTTTCGCTGACCGAGATACCAGACGGCACTCTCACCATCGAAAACTTTTCCAAAATAACTATTCCATGTCGTCTCTTATCTCGTACGAACCTTACGTCAATGAATGCGCAGACCTCTTCGTCCAACGTCTGTCTGAGATTTCCCAAACGGGACTGCCTATGGATATGGGCCATTGGCTTCAGTGCTATGCATTTGATGTTATCGGACTAATTACGTATGGTAAACGCCTAGGCTTCCTCGACAGTGGAAAGGACATTGGTGGGGTCATGGAAGCCCTTGAAGCATTTCTTTCCTATGCCGCACCTGTAGGTATTTACAGCAAACTTCATCCTTTTCTTTTCTCCATGAAGAACTACGTTGCTGGCTCGGGTGGTACAGGTCGAGCATATGTCATTTCCTTTACGCGTAGCCGGGTCGCTGAGAGCATGAAAACCCCTACGGCGGTGATGGCGGGGAAGAAAACTACGTCTGCAGAACCTTTTCTTATCAAGTTCCTGGAGAAGCATGAGCAGAGTCCCGACAAATTCACATCCACCAACGTCACCATGGGATGCGTTGCCAATATGGTTGCTGGCTCTGACACAACTGGCATTACGCTGTCTGCCATCCTGTATTATCTGCTGGAAAATCCTCTATGCCTCGCCGCACTGCAGCAAGAGATCGATCTCTACTACATCGAGGGCAAACTGTCGGAGAAACCGACGTTCCAAGAGACTCAGCAGATGCCATACTTGCAAGCGGTCATCAAGGAGACATTAAGGCTCCATCCTGCCACAGGCTTGCCCCTGGAGCGCGTTGTGCCCAAAGGAGGGGCCACTATCAGTGGACGTTTCTTCCCTGAAGGCGTATGTATCTGGAGGTCTGGTGTCATAGAGTCTTTGGGCTAATAAAATATCGGTAGTCAATTGTTGGAATCAAAACCTGGGTTCAACATCGAAATCAGTCTATCTACGGCCTTGATGCAGATATCTACAGGCCAGAACGATGGCTTATCACCGATGAGGAACAACTTTCCATTATGAACCGTCACTGGATACCAGTAAGGACTCTTCTCTTGTCATTCAGTAAGGTTAGTTACTAATAGCCGGTTTTCTTTTCCCTCTAGTTTGGTCTTGGGTCTCGAACATGCTTGGGCAGACACATCTCGAGGTTGGAAGTCTCCAAACTGATTCCCAGGATTATCCGGGAATTCAACTATGAGCTCGATGGGGATTTGGCACAAAAGGGAACTAAGTGGTCTACGTTTAACTATTGGTTTGTAAAGCCAAAGGGCTTTATGGTTAGGATTTCTTCTAGGTATAAGTCATAAGTAAAATAGGTCCTTTCTTTTTATATTATTATTTGCCATACTTTAAAGTAGTATATAATAAATAGTTAGGATTACTATAAGATATATTAGAACTACAATCTTTATTATATATAAATGTTCTTTAATATAATACACTAAGAATTCTTAGTCCTAAAGTAATATAATCTTAGATTACTATTTATCCTACAGGTATTAATCCTAATTTAGATAATAGGTTAAAAGTAAAGATATAAGATATATATAATATAAGCACAGGTAGTATAATATAAGTATTTAAAATACTTTACTTATTATACCCTATATAATTAACTATTTAATACGCTTTATTAAGAAAAGTATATTGAATTTAGCTTATATTAAAATTAGCTAAGATTGTTTAAATCTAATAAACTACCTATATATACTTCTATAAAGACTTAACTTTGGCCTTGCCACAGATCCTGCCTTTTCGCCCTGACCCTGACCTAGTTATAACTGCCCATAAGTAAGTAATATATAAAAATACACCCTTGTTAAATCTATAATAATTAAATAATTTACTTGATTTAACCCCTAAAAGCAACATCATATGCATTATTAGGTACTGTCCCGACTTTCTGTACAAGATAAACACAGTTTTGGTTAGCCTTGGTGTACTGCACACCCTCACAGCCTGGGTCAGCGGAGCAGTCCTCTAAGCAACCTACCAGGCCTGCCTGTTCAGAGCCGCCGCCGCTTAAGAACACTACGTTGGAGCTGCAGCTCAGGTCGAAGCGATCGCCGTTGCTGGCTATGTAGGGATCACTGAGGCCTGTGCAGTCATCGGTGTTTATTGGTGTTGCGCCGAGGGTTGTGGTTGTTGGGCTGTTGAATGTTGTTTGTGCTATTGTGGTGCTTGGTCTATTGGTCGTAGACTCTGAACTGGTAGACTGAGAACTGGTAGATTGTAAAGTAGAAGACTGTAAAGTGGTGGATTCCAAAGTAGAGGTCTCTAAAGTAGTGGAATCTGTACTAGTTGCAGTCTCGCTCTCAGAGGCGGCAGTGGTACTCTGTACGGTAGAAGTCTCAGGCTCAACACTCGAAGTACTCTCTTCAGAGCTAGTGGTACCAGCCTCACTTGTCTCTGATGAAGCTGGTTTAATCGAAGTCGACTCTTCTGTCCCATTAGATGTGCTTACTGCTGACGTCAAAGTCAGCACAGTGGTTAGAGACACTCCCTCGGTGCTCGATTCACGAGGAACTGGCGATGAAACAGTGGGTTCTGTAGAAGCTTCCGACGTGGTAATGCCAGTTCTGAAACTGGATGAGGTAGAGGCGCTGGAAGATTCTGCGGTAGATGCCTTGGAAGAAGTAGTCGGTTCAGAAATTGGAGCTACAGATTGGTACTGGGAGATACTGTTCGACTCTGTAGCACTTTCCTAACTAGACTCCGCAGTTGAAGTATCTTTTGCTGTTGTTTTTGTTTTTGTTGTTGTTGTTGTTCTAATCGTCATCGTCGTAGAACCTTCAATATTGGTAGAGCTTCCAGAAGTAATGGCTTTAGACGTTGAGGTTGCAGTCTCAGCAGCGCTGGTAGTGGTATCAAGACCAACAAGTCTACCATTCTGACATTGTCTCTCTAATTCTCAAGTTAATAACCCGGCACTTATGCTTCCCAAAACTAACTTAACTCACTATCATAAACCTCGAGAATAATAGGCACACAACCAGCTGGCCCACTTGTAAAAGTCACATAAACCGTCCCATCACGTGCCAGGCAGAAGCCCGCACCATCAGGTACATCCGGATTCCTAATCTCGAGCAATCGACCAGAAGTTATGAATATTCTCGTAACTGCACCTACCGGGGGAATCGGCCTAGCTCTAAGCTCCGTATAATCTTGGCCGTTATAAAAGAACGGCACGCCGTCAATGAAGAGCTGCTCCTGGGCGAGGTTGAAGCTTTCAGCATAGGTGCAGGTATCAGGGTTTCCGTTCCCCACGAATCGTTTGTCTGTATTTTGTCGCCTGTTGAAGGATCGCTTTTGAGTGTTGTGTGTAGGCTCTCTGATTAGGAATATAACGATGCGGCCTGGTGGTTCAATGATGCCTGTTGATGTTATAAGGGAAACGGTGCTAAATTTCGATTCAAATACGGCTGATGATGTAGATGTGGTTTTCTCGGTCATTATAGGTGTTTCTGAACCGGGTTGAACTTGGGTTAATTGACTTTCCACGCTTAAAGACTCAAAACCCGAAGACGTCGAGGCCTCAGTCGTGCCTGAAGCAACAACCGTCATTAAAGCGCTCTGTGACTCTGTTTCTATTACACGGTCAGTTTTTAGCTCTTGGCTATCTTGGCGTCACTTACGTATCACGGAAACAGAGCTGTTTCCAGCTATATCTTGCAAATAAGACGGTCCCGTGAGTCTCCCGTTCGACTTGTCGGGACTTGACACCGGAACAAGAAATGTCGACAAGTAAGTAATACACCGTGTCTCCATATGCATTTCCCCATGGTCTGCTTCCGCGAGAACACCCCTTACACCCAGAAGGGTCCATATGAGGATTTGACTCTTTATGGTTTAGTTTTAGAAAAGTACCCTGCCCTCGAAGTAAGGGGGGAGACGGTCGAGTTATATTAGGTGTTATTCTTTCCTATTTTTCTGCAGAATGCCATAACTCTTAACAATTTCTCTAAGTCTTGGTCCGTTAAACGCTAAGTGGCACCTGCAAGGGAGGAACATACTAGATATGCAATTCAATTTCTTACTCCAGAGGCCTTACTTAAACTTTTAAATTAAACTATAATATGAGCCATTCCACAGGATGCGTATCTATTTTACTACTCTTGTTAATTTAGCAAAATTCCTAACCTATGTTCTCTAATGGTTATTAAATAACCCCTTGCATCGGCTCACTTGCCGCGCCACTCAATTGAGAAGCGATTATCAATAACTTCTCTCTCCTTCCAAATATAATGTTCTTTTTCTAAAAGCCAAAATCACAGTTATGAACTTCACAGCATGTACTGCATTCAAGCTACCCACGTGCTCCTGAATAAGTGGGACCCTTGATTTATATGTGTTTAAGATAGCTGGGCCCAGAAGTCTAATTAAATGTCACAAGCGGCCATGTCTTCAAGCGCAGAGTAAAAGTCGGCCAAATCGGCTTTTCATCTCTAGCTGGAATGCACAGAGCAAGCATGTTCATGAACACAGCCCTAAGTCGAAATGCTGCGACTCCCTCAGTAATATATCAACCATGCATCAACCGCGAGAGCAATGCAACACCACTCAATTTCACGTCGACGCTACTGCTGGTGTCGATGCGCTTCTTGACAATCTTTCGAAGGGTCGTCCATTCTGCGATCTCGATCAGAATATAGCCGAGAGACTATGCGTCTATGTAGCGCTTGAAGCTCTCAGAAGGCTCTCCTAGAGCTTTGGCATGCCGATAAATGTCCTATGAGGGGTCGGTAGACTGTTGTAAGCTGATTTCAGTCGGCGAACCTTGCCTTGCGAATGAGAAGCCGCAGAGATATGGTCGACCCAGGCGGTCTGTCGACTGGGCAGAGAGTGAAGGGATGAGTAGAATGTTCTTAAACCGGAGGTCTTTATGGAGCCAGCCGGCAGTATGAGAGCTGAGGAGCTTCTGGCATACCTGCATAGCTAACCTAAGATGTGTGCTAACATCTGGCAATGGCCTATTGGATCTTGATAATACGCTGAGCAGGGAACGAGCATTCTTAGTGCTGGAAGGGAATTGAAAGACTAACCGGAAGCCCCCTCGTTCTTTAGTGTACCTTAGGCAAGGGAATGTCTGGAAGGACGGTGTGGGAGGTTGAGATAGTAGAAGCCTAAGGGCTTAACATGTGGTTTGATCTTCCCTTTCATATTCGACTGTATGCGCGTCTCTTCTATTAGCACTGTGGCTTCCTGGTATAGGGCTGATCCGATGGTTGATGACAGCATATTAATCCTAGTCAGCTGGGAAGGGTCTAGAGCTAACGGAAGTTGTGCTGGTACTATAGGGTTATTCCCGTCGTCGGAGTGCTCTGAGTGCTGTGCATGATCGTTACAGGACGTGAGAAAAATATGCTGTGCCTTCAGACCTGCCGAGGCAGCGAGGCTATTCTTTATTTCAGCATCTGCGGCCGAGTCATGGAGAGATTTCTGGAGATCTTGGAGACCCTTGATGTCTTGGCTCGTATGAATCGCAAGCTGCAGACGTCGCTTTTAGACTTTGGTGACTGGTCGGTCGAAGTGGAAGACAGACGCAAGCTGCCGGACGTAGTCGCCTACAAGGTTCCCGTGATCGAGTTTACCGACAAAGTTGAAGCCACTTACATGTCCCGGCATGCCATAGACGCGGCAATCATGGAACTGTCTCTATTGGCATACTGGCCAGTCCTGCAACACCCGAATCTCGTGAACTTTCTTGGATTGGCGTGGGGCAGAAATCTATTTAATTCTATGTAGGAGCTGCCGGTTATCATTGTGGAGTTTGCGGAATGCGGGAGCCTCTCGCAATTGCAATAACGGGAGTATCTCGGCAAAGAGACTCGGCGAAAGCTCTGCCTTGATGTCTGCCAACGCCTTTATATGCTCTATATGTGGCATTGTCCATGGCGACGTTAAGGCAGAGAATGCCTTGATCTCTCCTAATGAGAAGCATAAGTATAAAGCCAAACTGAGTGATTTCGGCTACTCGGTGGTTATGAATACTGAAAAGAGAAGCCTCTCGCTGGGGGGAACCTGGCTATGGAAGGCCCTTGAGGCGAAGACAGCGGTCTGGGTATTAGATATAAAGTATATGGATATATAATTATTATCCCTTTTTATCTGGTTTATATTTGCCTATGGCTGTAATATCTTTAGGCTCCTTTTGGACCTATCTAAGTATGGCGAAGAATTTTATGCGGAAGCTGAGAAAACAAAAGAAACCGGAGAACTAGCTACCTATATAGATCTTTCTACTTGGTACTGAAAAGTAATTATGTCCTCTCCTTATAGTAGCTCCCTCTGATTCTATGGGCATTTGCTGTCTCTCTAGCAGTAATTGCAATAAATTAATATATAGGTCGAAGATGCTGCAGGTAATACTGATGGCATTGAAGGGACTCTATGTGCCATTCTAGTCATGCATGTTCTGATGTTGGAGCCCGTGAAGCAATAGTTCATTGCTGGCGTTTAACGTTTTGGTTTATATAGCGTAATATAAATAGCTGTGATAGTTAGCTTATTGAATGAGACATCTAGAAGTGACCTCAATAAAATTATGACATTCCTTGATTGTGATGGTTTATTTACTCAAGAATGTATGCACATCACTACTTAATGTTATATTGTTAGAAGCTGACCGAGCCAGTGCGGATCCAGATTAGCTGTTATAATCGAACCTGAACATAGGTTATAATAATCCTATCCGTCGAATACATTGCAAACTTATATTGCATAGTAACATTAGTTCTAGTGTAATTACTGGACGAAGATGGACCCTTCTGTTTAAAGGTACCTGATAACGATGTATGTTTAGAGGCGAGGAGAGCCTTAAAGAGAATATGCTGAACCCGCCGGAGGCTTTTCTTCTTATAAGTCTCTATATCAATGGATATGGTGTAGATAAGGATATATCGTGCGCATCCAAGTGGCTTTTCCACGCCTGGGGAGTAGATCATCCACTTTCGGCGGCGTATGGGTATTGAATTGCGCGTGCGACTGGTATTACATTTGATAACACAGAGAGCGTAGTTGTATTGTTAAAATTAATGGCCCTGTGTGATTCAAGAACTGCTCTCGAAGATCTCGCGATCGTATCCAAGGACGAATACAAGGAAACGACGAATATTATTCGCACCGGCCTCCCAGGCACCGGCGCGAATCACTCTTCCGAAGAAGAAATGCTTCATGGTTTTAGGTGCGGAATGTGGATAAAGACTTTTGAAAACATTCCTATTATACTCGAGAATCTTTCTTGACTGCCTTATATCGCTGATTATACGATTAATAAGAGAGGCGACTGTATCCTTTATATGGCCGTAAGTTGTGGTTAAACAGAAGCGATCGAGGCTCTGCTAAATCGATTTCCCTCACTTACTGTTAATCAACTTAATAACCAAGGCGAGACGCCGCTTCTATGCGCATGCCGTGCCGGCCAAAGTCGCACAGTCTTGTGGCTCACCTCGCATGGAGTAACTGCATTAATAGGAGCATGGAATGGAGAGTCTCCACTTTACTGGCTGATATCCTTCGATGATGAAGAGGTGGAAAGAGTCTACCCAGGACTGATCCAACCTGGCGCC
This sequence comes from Fusarium oxysporum f. sp. lycopersici 4287, assembly GCF_000149955.1. Lineage (NCBI taxonomy): Eukaryota > Fungi > Ascomycota > Sordariomycetes > Hypocreales > Nectriaceae > Fusarium > Fusarium oxysporum. The sequence continues at coordinate 53,242 of NW_017264853.1, forward strand.
GATACAACCGCGAAGACATCAACCATCATAGCCTACCAAGCGGACTTTCCGGCAGCGGCAGTTCCTGATCGGCTCCCGAGGGGTTATGCTATCGGATGGGGTGAGTGCTTCCTATCTCCATATCCTTCCTCACCTCTTCTATAAACCGGAAGACTCGTTAGTTCGAGTATCAGATGGGCTAATGTGCGACCTAGCAACTCACTGTGACCGCCCTCAAATTGCACCGTTTTTGCTGTCCAACGTTGCAGATCCACGGATATGTAACGAAAGGTGGCCTCAAGCAAACAGTGCGTTGAGGGTTGGCGCATCGCAGCTTCGTTCAGAGTGTTTGGAATTGATGATGCACGCCATGGAGCAATACAATGTTGAGCAAGGGAGAGCAGGATCCCGCGACTTCTTAGTGGCGGAGCTCCTTGAGCAAGCCGTCTATGGCAGTAGCCTGTTTGATATGATCTTTTATTATGCCCCGAAGTATCAACAGGCGTTGGAATTAACATTCAACTGTCTGCTGCCCAGGGCCAGCAGAATTGCTTATGACGCTTACGGCGGGTTTAAGCAAACGCTTCTCTATTTCACTGTTTCGCAAGCCCGAGATGAATTGGTTGATAACCTCGTTAAACAAGGAGCCGACCTTATCAAAGCTAGAACAGACCATGATGAAGAAGTCATTGAAGCTTAGGATGTTGGTTCCTTTAAAAGGGCCGATATCGATCGGGCAAGCGGCGTTTATATGCGAATGCCGCTTCTAGAGCTAGTTTGATGGAATCGTCTAGTACTGGTTAGCCTTCTCCTCGAGCATGGGGCACAAGCCACCAAAGTTTCTAAGAATCCATTTAGCGGATAAGATTTAACGTGGACCGCTCTCTATATCTTGGCCTATGCAGGGCAAGATGCTGCGTGGCTAGTCGAATAACTTCTCGACCACGGCGCGGCCCTCGATGGCCTCCTAGACCATTTCTATATACCTGAATCCCCGTTGCTCATAGTCGTGCAGAATGACGCCTTCTATCTCGCCGACAGCCTTGTATCGCCTGGTGCAGACTTAAACTTCACCACCCTGAGCTGCAGGCACCTGACCTTATCAAACCCCACAACCTTCCTCGGTTATGTTATCGCCTCTAACGCGCGCAATTCAATCGCACGTCTCCGCTACCTTCTTGGCAGCCTATTAATGCGCGATGGCCTGCATCTAGTCGTAGAGCCAGCCCGGCAGAGGTCGGCACTGCACCGTGCCGCAGCGGCTCATATCGACGTCGAGCTCCACGGGACGGATGCGGCCGAGGCGGCGGAGCTGCACTGGGCTGACGTCGATTGGAGTGCCAACCGCGAGATCATGAATGAGATACTCAGGCATTTTAACGGACCGGAGCAGCTTAACGCTGTTGAGACGAGCACGGGGCTATCACCGATGCACCTGGCGGTTCTCGCGGGGAACAAGGCTGCAGTGAGCTTGCTTCTTGATCATGGTGCCCGCAGCGATGTGCCGAGTGTAGGTGGTCAGGGTGCGACAGCCGCTGATACGGCACTTGGAATACAGATGGGGGGGTTGTCTATGATAGAAGAGATTGGATTGGCCGGCCAGGTAGAGAGGAGGTGGCGGCTCGGAAACAATGCAGCAATCTTCTAAATCCCGTAACCCAATCTGCGGCCCAGGCTCAGCCCGCCTTAGCCTGAACTCGGCATTAGAATATTGACTTCATTTTGGGGGATTATAGCCTTAAATTGACGTTCTGAACTGAGTTTATAAAGATTAAACATATGTGACCTCAACGGGTAGGCTCTATGAGGAAACTAATACTGAGTGACACAAACACTTTAGGACACGATTACAATGATAACCGTAAGATCGCCACAATTGGCAAGGATAATAAAAATCAGGATAAGGTAGTTCACCAGCATTCTAGACACTGTGCCAGTAAGTGGCATGCTCTTGGAATTTGAGTGGAGGATACGAAGGTGATAGCCGAGCTGACCACGATGGCCAACGAAAGTAGACCGTGCCATCACACCGCCACCAGGAGCAATAAATGCCTAATCTCGCTTGTTTTATGCATAAAGATAAGCAGTTTTTCAGCTCGCGACGTTTACGTCTGCCTGCATCTGCAGGCAGAGCGGGGAAAGGCATCGAGAACCATCTGTCTCAGCCAAGACGCCGTAGTGACGCAAAGCTATCTAACTATTCGTTGCGAATAGGGCGCCATACCGCCAGAATACGGAGGTTCACGTTGATGCAAAGGTCCGAATTGGTCGAATATCGGTCGTCGTTCTTGATCAGGTGTGAATTCTGAGGCAAGCCAGAGTTGATTGTGGCGAGCTGAATCTTCAATGCGGTTAGCGGATTATTGCGGCTGAACGAAAGTGCTCAGAACGCGGAGAAGGTAACTTCCCATGCAAAGCGGAGGTTTTGCATTGATGGGATGCGCAACGAAATCCCAAATATAAAAACCCACGGGTTTGTACAAACGAGTCAGAGATCCAACGCAAACGTTGGCTACTGGAATTAAATCGTTAAACCGCCTACCAGAGTAACCTTTTCTATTCTTCAAACTGGCTGAACCAATCAATCCTTGGTGCGGAGATATCAACAAACGCGCCGCTGCAGCTCTGTCTTCTGGTAGAACCAACCCAGTCGCTGCCATGGACACCACTACCTCTGCCCCAGATTCTGAACTTCCCAAGTACTCCTGCCGTACCCAAGAGGAGACGGATCCAAGCTTTGGTCCCGCTCCTATTTCCAATCTCAAGGGTACTACTGGTGACAACGCGCCCGACAAGCCTGATTCTCTCGTCATCGGTTTCGGACCCATCGTGCCACGCTGGGACGTCACACCACCCGGTGGCACAAAGCTCCAGTACTTTGTGAGAGTGGACACTTTTCCAGATGACGACAAGGCAACAATTGCAGCCAAAGAATTTCAAGCTGCTGCTGATTCCTGGGTCAAACTCAAAATTGGCCTTGGCTTCTCTCAAACAACTGATCGAGAGATCGCAAATTTCTACCTCGTATATCAAGCCAACACGGAGTTTGATGAGGGAGTGCTAGCTCAAGCATTCTTCCCACATGAGATTGATCAGGATGTGATTGTTTTCTCAGATGCCTTCAAGGGGAGTAATACATCTATCTTGAAAGAAATCTTTCAGCATGAAATCGGTCACATTCTTGGTCTTCGGCACGAATTTGCCATTGTAGGTGATGACATGGGCAACAAACCTGAGGGTTTTGGTGCTAAGCAGTTCTTGGCGAAGAACCCCAAGTCAGTCATGAGCTACAACATACCCCCCAAGATTCAAGATAGCGATCGCACGCAAACTATCGAGTTCTACAAGTTGCCCAATGGATTTATGATTGGCAGCAGTCCTGTCACGGACTTTCAGCCCAAGATCCGTAGCAAGAACCGATAGATGCTATAACAAGTTAGCGCTGAGGTTTATGGATTTGCTTACTTAGTAGGAATTTATATAATATAGCATATATAGTAAAGGCACAGATAGGTTTATGGGATACTTAAATTACTTAAAATATTACCTGAAATATGTCTTACCTTAATATTTAATTAAAGTGAATTTCATTACTATATTCTCTTATCTTAATTAGTATAGCAGTGTTAATAAGTCTAGCTGGAGCTTAGACTAAATAGCGGCTAATACCTTTATAAAGCCATTAGGTTATATTACTATACTTACCTTATATTTATATTATTATAGAAATAAGAACTACTAGTTAATAAATCTAATATTAGGAGTTTTAATCTTATATAATAACTATAGGTAGTATAAGTTATATTTAAAGTTAGCTATAATATAAGTTTATTTAATATTAGAAGTTACTTAACTTAAATTAGATTTTAGCTTATCTTAGACCTAGAAAGTTTTAATAAAAATATATATTTAGAATATTAATTATATAAAAGACTTTTTTATATAATATTAAAGAAAACTAAAAATATAAATATAAAAGAAATAAAAATATATTTTAAAATAAAATTTAAAATATAAAAAGAGAATTTTTTAAAATAAAAGAATTATATAATAATTAACTTTAAACTATAGGACTAGGCAATTTAATGCGTTTGCGGTAATAATTTTTAAGTAGTATTATTAATTCTATATATACTTAACTATAAGAACTACAGGACTTAAAATTTTGCAATGCCTAATCAACGTATGCAAGAAACACCTTGCAGTTAGATGGGGTGATATAGCTATCCATTATGTCATCCTGAATCCATTCCTTAGGTAAATAAATCTCTCAGACTTTGCAGTCATGCAGCCGTCTGCGTTTAGGGACCGGGGCGTCTGTTCCGTCGGAACCGTGCTGCAGTGTCGCAATTTATTAACCGTCAAGAGCCTCTCATGCCAAAGCTTCCTTCCCTTGACCTTTGAGACGACGCTCGAGACCCTGGGCTTCGACCACTCGGCTGTGTGGTGGATTGCCAACTACCTGGCCAAATTCTATGTGGAGGCGTAGCGCTGGAGGGAGGCTAATGCCCTGTACGAGAAGCTGCTCGAAGTCAAGACCAAGTTCTTGAGGGAGGCACATGCCAGCACCACCCACAGCAGGGAGCTCCTAAGAGCGACGGAGAAATAGATGAGGTGCCGTGGCAGCGCGCCCCGCGATGCTGTACTGAGTAGGCCTGCCAAGGGCTTGCCGTCTGATTTTGGATATAGGGCGAGGAATGATATAGTCCAAGTTCTCTTTTAATACAGGATTTTGCTTTAAGTTATGTCAAATTGCGCTTTTCTGGTTTACCGCAGCACAACGTAGTTACTGAATGACCATACGCAAAGGAAGCTGCAGCTCTCGCTAATATGGACCTTGAAGATGTTGAGCACCATAATAGAGTTGCATACGTTAGAGCTGTGGTCTTCGGGACTAAGCATGGTGCGGAAAGCCGAGGGACTCGTCTTTGGACGGTCTTTATTTGTTGTTTGATGTTTGATAGAGATGGAAGATAGTCTAATTAACCATTCAGCTATGACTTTGTATGCTAGGTCGTAGAAAATGCCATAGAAAAAAAAACCCACGCTATTAAAGTAGGGGGGCAAAGTCGTAGAAAAAGGAGGGCAAGGTCGAAGGCATTATAGTAAGTGAAATACATAAAAGTAATATATATAGAAAGATAATTATAAGTAAGCATTTTCCTACTCTAGTATACTAGCCGGTAACGGGCCCCAGTTACCTGTTTTACGCCAATTAACGGTCAAAAACGTCAACAGGGATTTCCAAAACTTGTAACAGGCCCTGTTACTGTTCAGGTCATGTTTACCAGAACGTGAAACGGGGCCTGTTATATAATACCGTAATCCATGCCATCCATGCTGAGCTCATTGTGTGTAGCCAAGAGCCAATCATAGGTAACCAAAATGATTAGTTGACTTAATTCCAAGTCTAATCTCTCCTCGACTATCGCATCTCATACTTATAGCTGATAGATGGGTGCTGGTAGGTGGGTACTGCATGGTAGGGCATTTCACCTAGGAGCATGGCGTGCTTGCATACTAGCAGGATTTGTTTGACTGGTACAATATTGAGTTACCCTTAGATTAATTCCCGTTGTTTCTTATCGCCCTCGTTCCCTTGGAAGATAATTTGCCTATTACCTAATGCAAACGCACTAGGGTCTGATACCCCAGTCGCGAAGCCAGATCATCAATCACATGAACTGCCGATCACCTTCCTTAATCACTAATTAGGTGAAATTAAGCATAAAACAGTGGCTGTCTATTGGATGGACATTTGGTGCGGCTGATGAATTCGCACGACCGGCGCAAATTTCCTCCTTTGCTAACTCTGCTTACCTTTTGCATCGTCTGCGCGATTTTATCACCTCTTCGTTTCTCTATCCTTCCTGGACAGTGTTCTGCTTGTAAGCCATTATTAGATGGTATATCTCAGAATGCTTCGTTTCCAACTCTTGACTATTGCGCTTCTTGCAAATGCATTCTATGTGCAGGCTCGTCGAGGTGGAGGAGGCGGCGGCGACTACGACGGTGGATCAAGCGGCGGTGGAGGAAGCAGTGACGGCGACAGTAGTGGCAGTGGTCCTAGCCCAGAGGAGAAAGCACGCAGTGATCCATGTCGCATGGAAGCTGGCCATACGAGTCCAGTTTGGCTTCATCGCTGGATTGGCACGTACTACAATGGAACAGTAGTAAGTATACAAAGATTCCTTTAGCAACAAGCGAGAGCATGTGGTTATCTAACAGTTAATATAGGAAATTTCAGTCGAGCTCGATCGTTGTAATGGAACCTGCAAGAAGTCAGAAAGTAAGGCCAATTGGGAGCTGACAGGCGTACTGGCTATACTGGATCCTATGCATGCCGCTGCAGGGAATAGTAGACCTTATATTCCACGCCCCAAGAATCCCTTCATTGGCGTGCTATATGGCTGGTCCAAGGACACCAACCAGTCCGAGCTCCTCGCAAAACGGGACGACACATTCCTCCCGCCGCCCGTCAACCTCGCCATGGAAACCGTCTCCGATTTCCACTATAACGAATTTATGTACGGGCTTGATCCTTCCGATACTGTGAGCCGCAGCAACCCAACCTGCAGGGTGCAGGACGTAACCAGTACGGACGACGGATACGAATTCGACTGCGCATATGATGGACTTGGAGTCTACAGAGCAACTGACAGCAGCCAGTTCACAGCTCCAATACACAACTCTAACGGAAGCAATCCTCTTGTGGTAGAACCTGCAAACAACACTCTGCTCTCTGGAAGCTTTGATCCCCAGTCAGCTGAATTCCAATGGAGGGGTCCCTTTCACGCATTTGCTGGATCATTTGGTCAAGATTCCATGAGGAAGTCTTACACACCTGAACGTAACTATATAACCGGAGACGAAGCTGCTTATACTGGCAATTTCACTGTGCGTTTTATAGGTACAGTGGACCTTGAGCATAGCCATGAAATGGTAGTTAAAAGTGGGCGTGATGTAAGCTGGGATAAGGACGAAGAAAAGGTTAAAAATATCACTTATTGCTCTGCAGCCTCTGGAAGATTTTATTACAAGCTTTGGGAGCTCTCTTTATTTATATCTTTGCTTTTAATAGTTTAAGAATAAAAAGGAAATTTATTTTCTGACCGGCTCATAACTCTACGACAAGTCAGGACATAGCAAAAAAGACCATATTTAGCTCTGTCAACTTGCTAACCGAGTGAATCTGCCTTCACCGATTTGCTTCACACCCCCAAATGGCATATTATGCCGTCAACAGTTTCAACGGCATCAGCATTAACTCTCTTCATCTGCGTCTGAATGTAATCTGCATTATCTGCCATACAAGCTCTTCGGATCTAAGCCGCTAAAGAAGGCAGAAGAGCTATAGTAATAAGAAGAGGATATCTATAAAGATATAATATATCTATATTAATAGCCTTTTTAATAGGTAAACTATAATACTCTATATATTACTAAGAGGGACCTTGGTTAGTAGTTTTCCCTTCTTGCTGCGCTATTATAATATAAGTAGCTTAACTATTATAGCCTTATATAGTAATACCTTTATATATTAAAGCTACTATAGAAAGTAGCCCTATTTTATAATAACCTAGACTTTAAAGCCTACTTATATAGGCTTTTCCTCAATAAGTGTTATCTCTTTTAATCTGCCTATAAAAAGGATTATATACTTATCTATAGTTAGATTAGTCCCTAGAAGATAGGGCTTAGTATATACCTTTTATATATAATTAGGGTACTCTTTAGCCGCTTAGAAAATCTTTAAAAGATTGCCCTTATTACTTATATTAAGCTTAGTATAATTAAAGTTATAGATATACCTTATAATTAGCTGAAATTAATATAAGGGCATAAACTTAATAATTAAGTAAAGAGGGCACTAATCTCCTAGGCTAGGTGCTTTCTAATAGTCTTCTATTATTATTTCCCTATAAATTCCTA
>NW_017264853.1:62223-74700 GCF_000149955.1 Fusarium oxysporum f. sp. lycopersici 4287
TTTTAAAACTCCATAAGTAATTCCAGAAAATAGCTATTAAGGGGCTAATGCCTTACATAAGTTTTTATAGGGTATATATAATATAACTGCTAGGGTTATAACACTAGGTTTATATTTATAAAGTGCATAAGGGGTTAATACTAAGCAGGTTAGTTATTATATCTCTTTATAATTAATGTGACGGTTGGTTCCCAACTGTGGATAAACTAAGCCGTGCTAGGTTTATTGTTGGCAGATGGCGTAGGGCGTGATGCTGAGCTTGTCGAAGTGTCACGTCTCTTAATGGTAGATTCAATGCGTGTTAGGCTTGATCAATGTAAAGAAGTTTTATTGATAGCTGGTGAGCTAAGTTCTATCTACTGCTAAAGGAGTGTATATATACTAGAGGTCTTCGTGAGGACCGATAGTGTGCTGGCGTCGGTCCCCTCAGGACCGATATTGTTTATGCATCGGTCTGTAGGACCGTTGAACGAGAGTCGTCGGTCCTTATCTTATCTTTGGACCGAAAGTATTGGAAGGTCGGTCCAATGTGAGGTGGTGGGTCCGTTCCTGTGATTGGAGAAAAATAATGAGGTACACGTGATGTAACCGCTAGGGTCGTAACACGATCTCTCCCCTCCGTTGGGTCTTGTCCTCAAGACCTGCATAACCGTCGTTTCTTCCATCCGTTGGTCGTGAGTCAAACCTAGTCTTGTTTTTTTATTTTCAATGCTGACAAAATGTCAGGTCGTGTTTCCAAAAGCAAACCTCATCCGAAAACGTTAGAGGCCGTCAAACTTTCTGAGTACATTGTCAGGTTTGGTGACGAGATCATGCCGTGTTCCCGTTGTTTCCGCAAGGGCCTTTCTTGTCAGGTCAAAGGCGATCAATCTCATCGGTGCCAGAATTGTACTGAGGCCAAGGTGGTGTGCGATGGTTCGGGTGTTGCTTCCTACTGTATGTTCCGTTTTTTTTTTTTTTGTTTTCTGTTTCTGATGTTGTTCTGACGTTCTTTTCTTCGAATAGTGGAAAAGAACATGAAAGCTCGCGTTAAGTTGGAGAAGGAGGAAGAGCAAGCTGAAAAGGCTCTTGAAGCTGCTATGGCGAAATTGGCTCGTATTCGCAGTCAGAAGCGTTTGTTGAAGAAGAAGGGTGATGAGTTGTTTGCTCGTGGGATGCAATCCCAGGAGGAGTCTGGTGAGCTCCAGGACGAGTCCGTGGTGATTTCTAATGCTCAGTCCCTGGGTGCCGTGGACATGATCGATTGGAATTCTATTTTGGGCGACGTTCCTTTTTTCGAGCCCGTTGATGAAAATCCTTCAGAAGTCGCTGGGCATTAACGAGGTGTTTTGGTGGTTCCCATGTATTTTCATTTTCTGGGTAGTTTTTCCATTTTATCAAGTATTCTCTTTGACCGTTTATTTTGCGGGTGTCCCTGATAGCCTCTGCTTCATAGACTTCTGGTCCTGAGATTTCTCGTGGTTCGTTGCCTGTTTTGACTTGTATTGTGTCCGCTGCTGATTCGAGTAATGAAACGTGAAAGATCGGATGGAGCCTAACTTTCGGTGGTAGGTCCAGTTTGTAGTTGTTTTCTGAGATTTTTTGTAGTACCTTGTAAGGTCCGATGAATTTGTAGTCCAATTTGTGACTTGGTCGGTCTGTTTTGATGTTTTTTGTGGCTAGGTAGACCATGTCTCCCTCCGAAAAGGTTGGTCCCTTCAACCGTTTTGGGTCATAGTAATTTTTCATGCGTTTTCTAACAAATTCGAGTTCTGTCTTCAGATATTCATGTAGATCCTGCATGTCTTCGCTTTTGATAATGGCGGCTGGATTGATTGACTTCTCTGGTCGTGCATTGTGGTATGCGTTTGGTGTGAAACCGAAATTTGCGTAGGCTGGTGTAAGCTTCGTACTTTCGTTGTAGGCGGTGTTGTAGGCTAGTTGGGCTATTGGTAGTTTCTCAACCCAATCGTTCTGTTCGTAGTTGATGTAACACCGTAAGTACTGTTCAAGTACTTGGTTCATTCGTTCGGTTTGTCCATCGACTTGCGGTCGAAACGCTGTCGTGAGTCGGTGGTTCAGTCCAAGTCGTGCCATAAGTGATTGCCAAAATGTTGCTGCAAACGTAGGTCCTCTATCCGAAAGGATTTCCGTAGGTAACCCGTGTATGCTAACAATGTGTCTGTAAAAAACATAAGAAAGTTCTTCTGCGTCTGTTGCTTCTCTGTAGGGTAGGTAGTAAGAGAACTTTGTGAGTCGGTCAACAATAACCATGATACTGTCATAGAAGATTCCGGTTGAGGGTTCTTCTGACAAAGGTAGTTTGGTTATGAAGTCCATTGTGATCGAGTCCCAAGGTCGTTGTGCTACTGGTAAGGGCTGTAGTTGTCCATAGGGTTTGTGTCTTTGCGCCTTTGTTTTTGCACACAAATCGCATTGTTTTATGACTTTTTCAACTTGTCCCTTTTTGAAATGGCGGTAGCCTAGTTCTTGAAGTCGTTTCATTGTTTTCGTGACTCCTTGGTGTCCATGTAATGGGTGTGCGTGGATTTCGTAGATAAATTCTTGTTCCACTCTTTCTTGTTCATCTTGGTCTGTGAGGGATTGTATCGGGTATCTCCATCCCTGTGGTTTTTGTTTGCAGGTTGGGCATTTGTCCATGATTTGTCTGATTCGTTCATCTCTTCCTGATCCGAAATACCAAGAAAGATGGCTTGCGCTGGCTTCTTCGGGTTTCTCGTGCATGTCTCGATGGTGTTCTTTTAGTTGTTGCATCGAGATGTACTTCTTGAATCCGATGTAGCGTTGTTTCTCTTCTTCTGTTATTCCTTTGCGGGTTAAGGCGATGGTTTTGACAGGTTGTGTGAACTGATATTCTCCCTTAGAGTTGGTTTCCAAGAGTTGTTCCTTGGTCTTGACAGTTCCAGTGTCAAAGTCTGGTCGTCGACTAATGGCGTCTGCGCGTCCATTGTCTGTTCCTTTACAGTGCGCTATGGTGAAGTCGAATTCACATAGGTATTCGGCGTAGCGTAATTGTCGTCGGTTTAGCTCTTGCGTCGTTGCAAAGTAAGCTATGTTTTTGTGATCGGTGAACACTTTCACTGGGTGTTTGCTTCCTCTGAGGTAGTGCCTGAATTCCTTAAAGCAGTTGACGATAGCTAGGAATTCTTTGTCATAGATGGGGTAGTTGAGTTCTGCTCCGTGCATCTTATGAGAGTAGAAAGCAATAGGGTGTAGTACACCGTTGTCGTCTCGTTGTCCTATTTGTCCTCCCAAGGCGAAGTCGGAAGCATCGGTCTCGAGTTCAACTTGCCGGTCGGGGTCAAACATAACAAGGACGGGTTCGCTTGTGATGGCTGATTTAAGCTTCTCGAAAGCTTCTTGTGCCTTGTCGTTCCATTGGAATTGTTTATCCTTTTTGGTGATTTCCGTGAGTGGGATAGCGGTTTTACTGAAGTCTTTGATGAATCGTCGGTAGTAGTTGGCGAATCCTAAGAAGGATTGGGTTTCTTTTACCGATGTTGGGACTTTCCATTCAGCGACTGCTGCTATCTTTCGTCTGTCCATCCTGATTTCGTTGTGCGAGATTTCATGTCCTAAGTACGTTACTTGAGACTGATGAAAGTGACTTTTGGTGGGTTCGACGAGCATGTTGGCGTCTTGCAGTGCTTTCAAAACCTTGTGGACGTGTTCTGTGTGCTCTTCTTCTGTGTCAGAGAAGATGAGGATATCGTCTAGGTAGCAGACTACAAAGATGTCAAGGTATTCTCGAAGTACGTTCGTGATCATGCGTTGGAATACTGCGGGTGCGTTGGTTAATCCAAAAGGCATAACCAAGTATTCGAATAGTCCGTATTTCGTTCGAAAGGCTGTTTTCCATTCGTCGCCTTCTTTGATTCGAATGAGATTGTAAGCAGATTTGAGATCGAGGGCGGTAAACCATTTTTTGCCGAATAGACGGTCCTTGAGTTCGGTGATGAGTGGTAACGGTGTTCTGTCCTTTTCCGTGATTTCGTTAAGTTGTCGGTAATCCACTACAAGTCGTAGTTTGTTCGAATTGGGTTTTGGTACGAACATGACCGGGAATCCTGCTGAGGATTTTGATGGTCTAATGTATCCTTTCCGTATCATGTCGTTTATCCATTCTCTGAGCGTTCCTAGCTCATCTTGAGATAGATTATAGATGGGGAAGAATTTCGGGTTCTTTCCATCCTTTAGTACGATTTCAATATCGTAGTCCGTGTGTTGGGGTAACTTTGTGTCTAGTTCCTCTTGAAACAATTTCTCATAGATACGATACTCCGGTGGTATGTTCTTGAGTCGTTCGTCAGATTCCTTCGCGGCAATCTGTTTCATTTGCTTGATGTCTTGGTCCAGTTGTTTGAACTGTCCTTTGAGAGATGCTATCGTTCGTCTGATGCATTTAACCTTGCCTTTGTGGTACTTGTGTCGTGTTCCTTTTGGAATGGGCGGTACTTTGCCGCTCCTGTCTTCGCTGCTCTCTTCAGTCGAAGTTCGAGATCTCGTGTCGTAGCCTGAATCGCTTTCATCATCTGAAGGGTGGTCTTCGCAGTCCACCTGGCCAGTTCTCCAGTTGAATTGTGGGTTGTAGCGTAATAGCCATGGGTATCCGAGTACTAGATCGTATCTCCATACTGGGATGATGTCGAAGTCGATACCTTGGTTTTTTCCGTTAACGAATACCTTGAGGTGATCAATCTCTCTGGTGATATTTCCGTTTTCGTAAAGATAGGTTTCTCCTTGTCCGTCATGTACTGTATATGGGTCGTTCTTGTCCTTCCATGGTAGCCTTAGTTCATTAACCGTTGTAGGGGAAATGAAGTTCATGTCGGCTCCGCTATCTACAAGTGCACTTAGCCACTTGCCCTTGATTCTGACTTTTAGTTCTAGGCAGGTTCGTTGGCGTCCTTTCGTTGCCATTCTCAGAGCTTTCTTAGGTAGTTTAGCCTCTGATTTCTCGCCTATCTGTCGCTCCGTTACAGATGGCGCGTGCCTTTTCCCCATGGGTGATCCATGCTGCATTCGCTCTTGGTGCAGTTGATGTCGTCGGGACATTCGTTCTGGGTGGCTAATTTTTGTTGATAAGCAGCTTCCATCTTTCCTACCTCGTGGTCTAGGATGATGTCTGCTTTTTCTCCTTCAGTGAGGGGTCTTCCTTTTTCTTCTTCAGTTTGTATCAATCGTTCTTGCAACTGTTGCTTGTCTAGCTGTCGAAGGATATCTTGTTCATCTTGGGATAGTTCTCCTTCCCATCGGGTGATGTCCTGATTGATTTGACTGAGTTCTTGGTCGAGTGTTTCGTCTTCGGCGATCTCGACTTCCTGCTGTACCCGTTGTCTCCACTGAGAGACGTGTCTAGAATTTTGAATATGTGCTAGAGCTCGTTCTCGTGTTTCTGTGTGAGCTTCTAGTTTTGCTACTTGAGATCCCCTGTATTTCTTTGTAACTCGGTACCCAACTGTGTCGATTATCAGGTAGGGTTTCTGTTCTTGATGTTCCGGAACTTGTACTGGGAAGCAATCGTTTGCTATCTTATCTTGCTGGTGTCTCGAGCAGTAGTGTCGTGTGCATGATACCCATGATATCTGCTTGTGGTTCGGGTGATTAGGGTACCTCCTTAGGTCCTTTTCCGCTTGCATACGTTCTTCTGGAGTTGTAGGGTCTTCCAACATTTCTTTTGTGTACGCTCGGATGTAGATGTCGTCATCTTGTTCCGTGATGGCTCGTTCCCTGGCGAGTTCCGTATATTTCTGGTGTTTGTTGGTCCAGAAACGTTGGTTGAATTCATCGTATTGTGGTACGATAGGGGTGTTCCAGATTGTTTTCTCGTTCTTATTCCTGAGTTTCCTGGCGTCGGACTCCCTTTGAACTCTGCAGGATTCCAAGTAATTGGGATCATTGGTATGTCGGTTTGGTCGTCGTGAGGTGACTTTGACAGGAATGTTGTCGATTTCCTGGTTGACCTCCTTGGTACTAGGTTCATTGTCCGTTTTAGGGGCAATTTCCTTTCCCTTTCTGACCATAAAAATGGATTTTCCTTTGGTGGGTTGTTGGTTGTGCTCGGGTACTGGTACCCATTCTAACTCAATTGTTTTGTCTTTTTTGGCCTGTTGCCGTTTCTTCTGTTCGCGGTTGTTTCTTTTCTCTCTTTTTTCTTCCTTGCTTCGTGAATAGAGAACTTCTGTGGTTGGGGCCGTATGTCCTAGAACAGGTCGTTGTTCTGGTTCCAGTTTGGAATAGTATTTTTCGAGGGTTTCTTCTTTGCTAAGGAACGGGTCGTGTACATCGAGGGTTGGATCGAAGTTGTTGATGTACTTTGCTTGTGTCATATCGTATCCGTCTTTTCGAGTCATGTTGATGGTTTTGATTGCCATCTGAGGTTCTTCGTTTTTCTTGACCATGTTGATTTTCTTACCTTCTGGAACAGGTCTGTATTTTTGGTTAGTTTTGACGGGGTTCTTACATTCTCGTTCGTAGTGTCCTTTCTTGCCACAGTTGTAGCAAGTGACTTTGGACTTGTCTCGTTTAGTCATTCCTATAGCCATTGGTCCTGCTTCGGTGCCGTAGGACGTGTCAGTTTGTCGAGTTCTCCCTTGGTTGGCATGGTATCTAGGTTTATTGTCTTGTCGTCCCTTGTTTCCTCGTGAGTTACGAGTTCTCCATGCGAATTGTCGGTCATCGATTTTGACTGCCATATTGATGTATTCGACCAATGTCCTGGGTCGATCTTTCTCCCATAATTCTTGTTGGACTTGTTCTTTGAGTGCGTCGAAGAAAAATGACATCAATACGTCTTGGTCCCAGGGTAGCTTGCTTGCGAGTTGCAAAAACTCAACTCCTAGGGTAGATGCTGATCCGGTTTGCTTAAGTGTTTTGATTTTCCTTTCTGCTTGGCCTTTTTCGTCAATGGTTCCGAACGCCATTTTGAGTGCTTCTTCCATCTCGTGACGTCCGTTTTCTCCGAAGAGTAAAGCGGTTCGTGGTTGTAGTTTGTAAGGTGGGTTTGTCATGTAGTCATTCATGATGGGTTGAAACCATTGGGCTGCAGTTTTGATGAGTCTTCCTGCCATGTACATTACTTTGGCGGAATCGTTGCGAAACTGATTCGGATAGTACGTGATGAAGGCTCGGCTTTGAGTAAGGAACGTGGGTAGCTTGCTCGGGGTTCCGTCGAAGTACTCAGGCGGGCTAGGCTTGAGGACTTCTCCTGGGTCTCTCCCATTGTTGGCTGCCGAGGCCAGGTTGTACATCTCCTGCTGGGTGTTGTTGTTGCTCTGATTCTGCTGGTGCTGCAGAGCGGTGAATTCTTCCAGCATCTGTCGCATTTCGTTCATCTCATTGGTGACGTTCCCGAGCTGCTCGCGAAGTCGTTCGACCTCCGAGTCGTCGGAACTCTGGGAAGAGTCGTCTGCGTCGTCCATGTTCTGATCGGTTGGCGGGCGATTGACCGGTGCAGGGTTAGCAGGTGCTGCAGGCTGGTGACCCTGAAGGTTGGCAGCTGCGTTCTGCTGTTGGACGGGGTTGACGTTCGCAGACATTGCGTTTGTATTGCTCAGCGTTACGCGGTACGGTCTGAACAAGAGCTATCAACGTGTGACGGTTGGTTCCCAACTGTGGATAAACTAAGCCGTGCTAGGTTTATTGTTGGCAGATGGCGTAGGGCGTGATGCTGAGCTTGTCGAAGTGTCACGTCTCTTAATGGTAGATTCAATGCGTGTTAGGCTTGATCAATGTAAAGAAGTTTTATTGATAGCTGGTGAGCTAAGTTCTATCTACTGCTAAAGGAGTGTATATATACTAGAGGTCTTCGTGAGGACCGATAGTGTGCTGGCGTCGGTCCCCTCAGGACCGATATTGTTTATGCATCGGTCTGTAGGACCGTTGAACGAGAGTCGTCGGTCCTTATCTTATCTTTGGACCGAAAGTATTGGAAGGTCGGTCCAATGTGAGGTGGTGGGTCCGTTCCTGTGATTGGAGAAAAATAATGAGGTACACGTGATGTAACCGCTAGGGTCGTAACACTTAAACCTTAAGATCTAATTAAATAAGTAACCTTAATCTATAAGTATAAAGAAGATATTTTCCTTATCCTTAGAAGGCCAAATGCCCTCTTTATTATTACCCTATTAAGGTAATTACTACTAAGGCTTTAACCTTAAAAGACTATATTAAAATAAGCTAAGAACCTTAATAGGGGAAAAGAGGGGGAAAAAGGAAAATTAAGAAAAGAAGGTTTTAGCATTTGGGGAAAAACTATAAATATTAGTAGACTAAGGCTAGCTTAGCAGGTTAATAATAGATTAGATCATAATAAGAGAAATATAAGTTAAGGATAAATATAATCAAATAATACTTAGGAAATTTATCTTAATATCCTTGGTAATTAAAATAAATCCTAGGAATTTTATTTTATTTTAATAAGAATAATACTTAGATTGCTTATTATATTATATAATCTAAGAACTATTTTAGGTAATTAATATAATCTTCTTTTATCTTTAAAAATATTAAAATATTATTTAAATATATAATATAAATTATATTAATAAGATTTTAAATAGCTTAATAAATATATAGATAGTTAGAGAAAATTAATTAATATATCTTAAAGTAGTAAATTCTGGTCTCGCGCTACCATTTAAGACCCTTGCAGGTTGTAAAAAACGCATGTGCACAGGGAGCGGTGCACGTATGGCTCGTTCTTATCAGTACTGTTAGTGCATAATTACTGTTTGTTAGTACTTCAAGGAGGGCACCTGTTTTACTGACGCGTCGTAGTAGATACGCGACGCGACGGAACGCGTGACAAGACAAGCTACAAGACTGACCACGCTTGCTTAACATACATTACTTCCCACAAGCAGCTCTTACATGCATGTACTGTTAAACAGGCGGTGTTGTATTAGTGTTCCAAGGTTATGCACTGCACCAAATTCACAACATGTACACGACCTAGCCCTTTGAAACATGCTCTCGTTTTTGCAGCGATTCTGCTGTCGCTATTTATTTTTTAATAAACATACTTCACATTTTGTTTACGTCAACCAACCCTCTTGTTCTCCATATAACTACCAGACTAAGAGTCATCAAAATATGCCAAGTGTCAGTGTTGAGGATGGCAGTTAATCCTCGAAATCTTCGCTGGGAATGATGTGAGCCTACTGGAATTGGTTGCTATATCTGTGGACTTCAAACGTGTATAATTGGAGCTGGCAAGGCGAACCTCATCACCATTGTTATCGACGGCCCACGGTGAGTTATCCAACGGGTTTTCGCCCTGATCTTGATTGTGCGAGGTGTCTGGAGCGACGCGTCTCTGCTGACGTTCTCGGTCTTCGCCGGAGTAGGTTTCAGCGACCATGACGATGCCAATCTTTGACGAGACGACACGTGTTGGCTAGCTTGAGAATAGTGAGCAACTATCGAACCGAGTCCAGGTCCACACATCTCATAGTAAACCTTCTTCATCGCGTTTCCCTCTGTCAACCACGTGTTGACCCGACTGACCGAAGGCAACGCCAGCAGATGAGCGCTCCACACAAGACCTCGCAGCGACTTCCCTCTGAGAGGACCTCTGAGAGGACCTCTTCTCACGGACATGATGATGCGCATAGCGCCTGGAAGGCGAGACAAGCCTCTACCCATCGAGACCACGCCTTACAATAGCCACCGAGCGGGAAAGAGATGTTGTAGACCACTGTGGACGATCTGGAGAGGCAGGGAGGGGGTGGCCAAGGAGCTCGAGGGTGATAAGGCAATGACCAAGATATTGCAGGTCTGTACAGAGTCCAACGACGAGACGATTTGCAAACACTTCATCTTGTGGTGCCTTCTCTGCAGCCGTGTGCTGGGCAGACAAGGACCTTCGCATTCATAGTCTCCCTGGCGAGCACGAAAGCTCGAGACGTCCTTGACAGACCAGCCACAGTTCTCGCAACCGTATACTAAGGCCTTGGCGTGGTATCGAGCGGAGGAGCGCAAGGTGCAGTGGACGATCATGGAGACAGCTGGGCGGGCTGTGAGTTGGTGACCAGGACGGAGATCTCCTGACGGTGAGTGTCTCCTCGGCATGTCTCCTTACCGGCGTTAGGGGTAGATGCTAGTAGTGCCGGCTGAGTCGCGACCACAAGCGCTCTCCGCTCGTCCCGAGAATCCACCAGAATGCAAACGCTCCCCTCCTACAAGCCTCGGAAGCCTATCCAGCTTAAGCACACAATACCAGCGCGTCTCCTCCACTTCACCGTGCCGATCGACCACCGACTGCAGGCAGCCGACGTCATGCTCGCAGAGAGGGTTGTCAGAGCCCCAGAGATCCATCGTCATGCACAATCGACGGCAAGTACCCGGCTGGTGCCACCGTCAATCTCGCAGCTGGCGACGACAATGACGAGGAGATGATCCATCTCACTGCCGATGACGGCCGAGCCAACAACATTCCCGATCTCAGTTCCTGCTGCTATAGAATAGCCTTAGGAGGGCCCCCAGCGCTGTCCAACCTGGAGACGACCCACGTTCGAGAGTCGATCATCTGCTGCAGGCCTGATGGAGTCGGATTCGCAAAGGTAATGTATTACTTTCCTTCTTTGTAGTGCAAGACGAAAGAGTCTTTAGTGCTCACCGACACCTAGCTGTCGGAGAATAACAATAGGCTCAGGATCTGCCGGAGGACACAGACATGTCAAAGTCAAGGAAATCACCGCGATACACGTTAGATAGCTTCTGCAATGAAAGCACACTCCTCGGAAAAATAGCGAATGTCATTACGCGACTTTTATGAATGTTTAAAAGCCTAACTTGCATCCTCCCGCGATTGATGGTGCTCAGAGATTCCATGACTTCTCGCCAGTGAATGTACAGCTGACCCGCCTCGGATGTCGTGAACCCGGGTGTGCTGACGTCCAGGAGATTGTCGTTCTGAAGCCACACCTCGTGCAAGACAGTGGCTAGACGTCCCATGGTACCAGGCTTGGACGAGCCGCCTATTTGAGCCAAGCGATCCTCGAAGAAGGCTCGGATTGGACTACCAAGAACGCTGATGGAGCCACCGATGAGGTAGACCCAAGCAACGTTGCGGTCAAATCCGTCGGGGCCCGAGGGGATGTGTTGAAGGACTGTTGTGAGCTTCTCAACCAGTTCCACAGAGGGAAGCTGTCTAGGGTTGAATCTAGGGACGAGACTGTGAAGGAATATACGAGCAGCGATACGAAAAGCTAAGCTCCTGCGCTAGACTGACTGCGACCCTGAAATACTGGTGCTAAGAAACATCATGCAGGTCGTCGTATCGACTAGCGGCGGACTGGAAAAGGATGAGACTAAGGACAGCCTCAAGGGTAGCCTCATGGTCGTCCTCATCTCTTTTGAGGGTTTCGACGAGAGCCTCGAGTGCAAGACAATAGTGATGCTTGAAATCACTGTCAATATCCGCAGCGGATGTGTTGGTGTTGGTGTGCGACTTCAGATGCTGGGCAGCAACACGAAGGCAGCAGTGAAGGTAGGTGCTGTTAGATGGGAGGGCAGCGAGAATTAGATCAGTGCGTACTGAGCAGTGCTGGTCGGACTCAATGATGGCGGAGATGGTTGGTAGAACACATTTCATCAAGTGATTCAGCAGAACCTCATTTCTGTTATCATACTCAGTCGAATCCTCCAAGTTTGGAGGGGCACGTGTAGTCGGTGTAGTCATTTCGACACAGTTCTGCGAATCAAGGCACTGATGGTTGATTATAAAAAGCGCTGGGATAGCAAAATGTCTTCCTCGAAGATGGAGGTTTGGATGAAACCAGAAGAGTACAACTCAAGCACCGTTATCAGGAAACTATGATGGTAGAGCAAGAGTTTCGAGTCGCGTAGAGTCGTCCACAAGTACTCGTGCCGTTTTTCTTTGTGATGTACATCAGTCTACATATTGATCGAAGCTCCAAACTACTGTCTCAGTTTGTTCTATCATTTGTCGCTAATCACCATGAAAGCACTTCTTAATCTTGGCCCCACTGAAGATCGTCCTCACAAGTGCACAACAGATAACAAGCTTGACACTCTGGAGGTGGCGCCGGACGTACGGACGGACAGAAACCTTATCATGCACGTCACAAGCAGTCGACGCTGCAGAAGTGACTGGGTCGAGCTCGTTGGCTCAAAACGGAGGGACGTGATTCCTTATACCCGCTGTTCAAATCTACGAGGAGGGGCTGATGATATGGTCTAGAGTCTGAGGAAAGATTTTGAAGAACAAGGTTTTCGTTATGCTATAAGAATTAAATAAAGACTTGATTGGCGATGTGTATACGTTATGCTCCTGTACCTGCAGGTCCTGCACGCTTGGCCACTCGACGATCGATCAACCTGTGGCGAGCCGGCCATTGACCTATCGGATTACGCATCTCAGCTAGCTTGAAATGTTTGTAAGCAGGGCCTCATGCTGAACTGCTAAGACTAACTAGCTCGTGTGTGATTCTCGTCGCGTTCAATCCACATTTT
>NW_017264853.1:77385-90462 GCF_000149955.1 Fusarium oxysporum f. sp. lycopersici 4287
TTCAGTATATTATAATTAGGTTTATAAAGTAAAGGAGATAAGATATCTCACTTAAGACTTTAGTTTAGTATTTAAATATATACCTTCTTTATAACTCCTAGGTTAGCTATTTATTACTTTTATATTATAATCTTATCTAGAGATAGGGTCCAAAAGGTTAGGGACTTAGGTAATATTACTATTTAGGTTACTATAGGAGCAGATACTATAGATCCTAGAGGACTTCTAAATTTAATAACTTAATAGAGACCCTTTTATAAGTCTGCTATAATACTTTATTAATATACTAGGGATTAATAATAAGATAAGGTAACTCTGGCCTGCTTACCTATTTACTTATATACTTATGGGTCTTATCTTTATAAGATAGGTACTACTAGGAAATAGGGCTATACCTACCTAGGAGCAGGCTAGAAAAATAGACCTTGCATTATGTTTTACCTAGGTTTAAGACGCCTGGCTTTATAAGGTAATATACTCTCCTATAGGCTATATACTTAGCCTATTATTATATAAAAGGAAGATTATAAAAGAGATAAATAGCTAGTTAATAGTATCCTAGAGTAAATATAATAAGATAATATATTTTATAGGTAAGCTAATCCTAATAGAGGATATTTATAATATAATAGCCTATATAATAAATAATACTAAGAACTTATTATAAAACTAGTTAATATTTAAAGAGGGTAATAATAAGCACTGAATTATTCCTTTAGCTAGTATTAAAGATAATCTTACCTAGATAAGATAAGGGTAATCCTTTATTTATAATAATAATCTTACTAATAAAGAGGTTAAAATACTTAAGGACCTTATTATAAGCTTATAAAAGGCTAAGCTCCTGGATAAAGTAGGTAAGTAGAAGTAGGTAAGTATTAGGAAGTACTTAAAGCTAGTAAAAAAGTTTAAAAGAGTTTGTATTACTTCTTGCCTATATTACTAGAAGCTAGCCTAGCTAAGGAGAGGAAATTACTAGCCTATAGCTAATTAATAGTATTAAAAGGGATTATAATATCTTTTTTATTAATAGTAATATTATATTAATTACCTAGTATTATAAATCTCTAGCCTACTTTAACTTACCTAAAATAATCACTTAGTTCTTATTAGGCAGGATTAGGTAGCTATTTATAATATATATAATTTATATCTAGCTATTAATAGATTACTAGGAGGTAAATAAATAAGAGCTATATAATAAGATAATACTACTAAGTAACTTTATTTAGCATAGTAAGATAGGACTATAAGAAAGTAGTTAAATATCTAAGGCTATAAGAAAGTAGATATTTTATTATATTAGCTGCTAAGTTATATTTTAAGACTAGTATTATATTACTATTACTATTAGTAAGAAATATACTTATAATAAAGGGGCTGCTTAGGCAGACTTTAAGGATAGCAGGAATAATAATAAATTAGAGTAGTATAAGGCACCTATTAACCTAGCTGCCTATTATACCGGCCAGATAGCCGCTAACTACGGCGTCATAATTAATATACTAAAGCATTTAATAGCCGACTTTCTAGACATATTTAGGCAGGTAAGTCATCGTTAGCATAAGTTCCTCGGCTATGACGTGCAGCATATGTCGGCCTCAGAGCCGCTGCTGCCCACCTCGGTCTCGAAGCATAAGGGTAGGGCCGAGTCCGGCGGAGAGACGTGCTAACCTCCTGGGAAGTAGAGGAAGAACTTTCTTTCTGATATTGTCTTGAGGATTATTAATTGTAAAGATCTCATCTCCTGTGCTTTTTAGACTAATCGCAAACATCTGCACATCGACCGGCATCTTCCACGTCTCAGAATCACTGCATCTATATAAAGATTTACAGACTTCTACATCAACCTCCAGTAACAGAGGACATTCGACCGATGATTGTTCTGCGACGCATCGCTCCGCCGAATTCTGCAAGATCGTTATAGACATTCCATGTTGTATTAAAGTCATATGTAACATTATTAGTCCTTCACTAGGTTGAAGAAGTTTTCTGTTATCCCATCATTAGTTAACCAGTTACTCTACATACCCTCCTTGGATGAGGTACTATCACTCTCTCCATCACCCACCACGACTGTAGTCTCAACTGTCTTTGTGATTCCATGAGGCCCTGGATAAGTAGCTAGATGTACCTGAGACCCATTGTTGCCCTTATTAGTTTCTGGCTCCTTGCCCATCCTGCTCATGAGATTTTTACCACTCCTGGGTGCAGCAGGGCCGCTGCTCACAACGACACGAGAGGTCAGACCATAAGCGGTTGGGTTAGACTTGTCTCTGCTACTAGAGTACCAGCCTTCGCTTCGACTGTGCGTGCCGCTCTTGACAACTTTAGAGATGAGGTTGGCCATCATAAGCTCAATATAGAGCTTGACCATGTATGCGAGAGGGGCGAACTGGACGTATCTATACACATGTTAACCCATTTGTGATGAGCTCGCTTGGTGCTCACTTACAAGTAAGGATCCGGCAAGCTCAAGAAACCTAGCAGCAAGATATCCATGGATGTCGAGATAAAGACCATGCCAGCGTTGAAATTAAATAGCCTCCAGTATTTGCCCAATCCATCGGCAATTAAGCGGTAGCGGACCAGATATAGGAAGTACAGGTTAAGTGCCAAGTCGATGATCAGGAAGAAGGACTTTTCTGCCTTCTCAAACACCATATTGGTATATTTCTGGGAATCTGTGGCCGTGTCGAGATGCGCGACCGTCCAGATGTAGCAGACGGCGATGTTGACAACTCCAATACAGAGTACGAGGCCCCATTTCAAGTACTTCGCTCGGCGTCTGTTGGTCATAATCAAGGCGACTCGGTTGGCAATGATTTGGGGTAAGAGCTGTGTCTGAATGGACCAGAGAGCAACAGTGGCAAGGAGAAATCCAAGGCTAATGCCAGATGGTGAGCAAAGAACGCCGTTGATATGGCAAAGAAAGGGCTACCTACTTTCCGGGTATGATGCCATTGAGGTAAAGAAATGTAAGCAAGGCAAATACAAAATTGACCCATATCTCGATCCAGATCATATATACGTAGGCATTGCGAAGGCTGTGAGTGCGTTTCCAGATTGCTCTCGTTTGTGATATGGCCTTTGAGGAGGCAAAGACGAAGACACCTAGGAAGAGGCCATAGTAAATCGAAGCCAGATCAATCATATTGGACTATAGAACAGGATTTATTGAAAAGATAAAGAGGGGCCGTACGAAAGAATCTAGAATGCGTGATACTGAGTACTATATACGTAGGTGGTCATTTGGACCCCGAGTCATAGAACACTCCACGTGTCAGCTAACCATTGACCGACCGGTATGTGGATTAATGTTGCGCATTACTCGGCAGTGTGAATCCGCCAAAGGTTTGATGCGGCAGATTTCTAGACCTTGTTTAGATGATGATATTCACCGCTAACAAAAAAACGTTTGGTAGGGCCAGGCACTAGCAACGCTCAAACGATGGTGCAAAAATCTGCAAGGGGCTGTCCAATGCCGACCAAGATAGTAAAGACGCTACGTCCCAAGATGGCAAGTCTGACAGAGTAATGCTGGCGCTCAACATGGAGATCGCCAGTACAAATAACTTGGGTATGTCAGTAATCTCAACGAGCCAGCTAGCGCTTTCATAAACTTTATCTTGTTATCAAAGCCAATAGAGTCGACAAACATGCATTAAATGACAGGCCAACCTGGCGTATTATTGGCACGCACAGGCTTTTTCGAAAACGACAGCGATCTGTGTCAGGATCTGCAATTGTGTCTAGCTTGTATGGGTGACAGCTCTGTCACTAACATCTCCCATAAGGTCATGAGCAGATACAACATGACTTATAGGGCACCCATCTTGACGGTCATGTCAGCCTCTGGATGATTGAAATGCCAAGAGACAGTATTTTGGCCTCGAGGCAACGATTACAGACTCAAACTTTAATTTAGACATAACTTCCCACCAACACGGTAAAAGCTTACCCTGTTTGATTAGGTCCCTTTTCCCTATTCGTTCAGAGTCTTGTCAGGGTATCTCAGCGATAAGGCTTATAGCTCACATGAACTTTTGGCAGTCGCTTTCCATCACCAGCTTTGCTTCAGGGCAAACTGCTACATATGGCTTAACCAATACCTGGGCCTATTAATAGCCTTTTTCTCCCTCGGTCTAGTCAAAAATGTTTGAAGCACAACCTTCAAGGTGCAAGTCCAAGTTGATGGGTCAGTAACAGCATACAGGCACGCTAACAGGGAGGACTAATCTACCGGATCAACCCCAAAGCTCCAATATTACATCAAATCCCCCACAATCATGGGACCATATAAACGTCGAGGGATCGACATCACAACGGCACCTTGCCCAAACAGATCTCAATTTCAAAGTTTCCGGGGTTTAATTGAACCAAGAAGGTCCCGTTTTTAAATGTCCTGTGCAGAGCGGCATATTCTGTGGCGTACTATACCGCCCTGTCTGAACGAGCTTGGCGTGTTAGCGCTTATACCTATTCTGTACAGGGATTCGTTGGTTCAAAGTTAAAGAGCTTAGCGGTTTGCTAAAGTATAAATTGCATAATCAGTGTTTGATGATGAGAAACCCAGCTATCAGGACAAATATAAGGATTAGTTCCGGTTGGAGTGCAAAGTTTTCAGGCAATTAACCGAGCCGTAAGTTGGGTCTTATAGCCCTTCTCGGGTCTTGGACCCTGGCACGCGGAATTGGCGCCAGGGCTTTCTAAGGCGATACAAAGCTACCCTTCATGCAGAAGAGCTGCCTAATATTATGATGCTAGGGCGATCTACCAGACGAAGATTTCATTGACTGGGCATGACAGCCTCCAACTGTCATTAAGTCCTTTCCTTATAATATTATGCGGGCTTTTACAGTTTTCTACGGTGAACTCGTTCAGCCTCAAACTTTACACTAGTGGTGGTCATGGCATTGACATTCGATTCAGAAGAGGCCGTGGCTTTTCACCTAGACGGGCATGTATATCTTGTCTGGAAATCCGGTACCCTGGAGGTGGAGGGGCCCTGACGTACCCTTTTGGTCGGTCGTGGCCTTGACTCTGATTACAAGACAGGGGTCAGTCCATTAAGATAACACATACCAACTCTAGATTATCACACTATAACAGGGGCCAAGCCGCTAGAAGAGAGTTGCTTAACTATTGACTGTTTGTCAAACCTAGCTTTTGTGACCTTCCTTACACATGCCGTATCCTTGCGGTCTTATGCTGGTGGCCGTGGTAGTATTCATCGTAGTAGCCACGGGAAAATGGTTCAATAGGTCGACGCCTCACAACAATAAGTTGAGACAGTGTTGCAGAAATGAACTATAGGCCACGAATAAGCAATTAAATTGAAAATCAATCGCGTAGAAGCTACATAAGTTGTGAAGAAATACTTGGTAGAAGTCTTTAGTATCTCCTTATTTTGCAAATCTCTGCCTTCTCATAGCCGCAAAACTTCGGCACCAGTAACAGTCTCCAATCCTCAGGCTTCCATGCCAGATAAGTTAATCACTGAGCTCGACCTGTAACGGTTAGTAACGGCCAAGCCTTCGAGGCAAGTTTGCGCGCTACTATTAAATACCAAGAATATGGCTTCGATTTTCGGCCAAGCATCCGAGGCCCGGAGTACAGCACATCATGGCTGGATCTGCGTTGGTTTCCTTCACGCCAAGGCAAAATTCTTCTATGACCCCCGTGAATTAATGCGATACCTTGGAGATGCCGTCCGCTCATTGGCTCTCTTCCCATTCAATATGCACGATAAAGCAACATGGGGCGGAGGCAGGTAGAAAATGGGCCAGCGCGGTAAGGATATTTTACTGCTGTAACCTGTTGGTTTGCCAGCTCCTCTAGACATGGACATCACACCATAAGATCACCGCATTGTTAATAACCAGGGCGACCTTAAACCTATTGGCAAGAACTGGATTGAAGGTTTCTTATGACGAAATCCTTCTGTTAAGACGCTGAGAGGCAAGGCTGTTGATTTCAACCGTTTAGAAGAGGCAGCAACTGAGAAAGTGCAGGATTGCTTCTGGAGACTCCCCCTATCTGCGGTTAAAGGATCCCTCCACAATATCGTTATAACATGGATGAGACCAGCATAATGGAAGGAAAAGGAAATAACGGGCTTGTTCTCGGTTCATCTGAAAATGACTTCGCTCCTTTTAAAGTCCCTGATGGCAGGTTATGGGCCTCTATTCTTGAAGTTATTAACGCCTTTGGTTTCTCGCTGCCTCCTCTTATAATTTACAAGGAATCTAGATACAACACCAGTAGTTTCCTGATGATTTAAAGGGATTTGGAGACTGGTATTTTATACAATCGCAGAGAGGCTGGACCTCTGATGAAATTGCTCTTGAGTGGTTGAAAAAGATATTCATTCCATTGACCAAGCCTGCAGAGGGGCAGCAACCACGCCTCCTTGTCATTGACGGCCACGAAAGCCATGAAACAATCGAGTTTATGTGGGAATGTTATCCCATTAGCATACATATTCTATGTTGACCTTCGCATTGTTCACATCTTCTTCAAATGCTCGATTCGACGGTATTTTCAGTGCTTAAGGGGGGCGTACAGAAAGGAAATGCAGCAGCTCATCAGAATCACAGATGATTCAGCCCTAGGAAAGGCACTCTTCCTGAAATCTTACCTTGAGGCACCTCGGGTGGCCATGAAGCCGCAGACTATTCGTGCGGGCTGGAAATCGGCAGGAATGTGGCCAGTGTCCATGGCACAGACCCTACGGAACCCATGGTTTCTTGAGCGGCAGAGGCAGCGAGAGAGCAACCGATTTAACACGCCTTCGGCAAAGAAGACGCTGCCCTTCGTCACAGAGACTATGATCTATACGCCTTATCACGGTTTAGAAGTACGTTCAACTGTTGAGCCCTTTAAGAAGAAGAAGGAGGTTGCCTCAGTGGCAAGGCTGCTGTTTCGGAAGGTCAATAAAGCGGTGGAAAGGCATCTTGCCGTGATTGATGACCAGCAGCAGGAAATAGACCTACTGAAGGCCCAAGTTGATCACTTTCGACCAAAACGAAGGAAGGAAGTGAAGCTAGGAAATAACCCGCGTTTTGCCAACATCGTGACGATCAGGAACACGCGTGAGCAAGTCAGGAAGCTTGGAAAGAAATATATGCATGACGTGGAAGTCAGTAAAAATGCGCTTTGAGGATCTATTTGATGAATTTCAGTTAATTCTGGACTAGGAGAGCGAAGTTGAAGACGTTGATTGATGCGCAAACTCGGTGTACTTGCATTCTCATGGCATTGAGAGCGTGGCAACTTATGGGTGGTGGTTGTAATACCATACCCCAGAGTCCAGATGCTGGGGAAAAAATGCCATGGTGTTTTCCGTTGATAAAGTTGCTCCTGCTATGGATGAGACTGGGACGAGGTTATTGGGCGGGTAGTTTGAAGTGGACGTACGTCACTGACTCAGCCACCGAATCGCGTCTTGCCCACCATGCTGAGATCAGCATACGCAGAGTGCTGTACGTAGTTGTCTGGATAGCTCTGAAGCTATGCCAAGTGCAGTCAAGCTTACGGTTGCCCCGGGGTTCCGGGTCTGCAGAACTAGGAGATCTACTCGATTACTTGGCGAGCCATGGCTGAATCTATTCGAGATGGTTGGTGACAGTTTGGATAGACTTTGGCCTCGCACGGTTCGCGCCTCGAGCAATGACTCGATGCAACGTTGCCAAGAGTCATGCCCCATGTACAGGGCTGATAGAGCTAACGGTAGCGGGCTGAGTTATATGGAGACTCTGACTGATTCTTATGTGCCGCTGCAGGTCGAGAAATGATATGTCAAGAAGGTTCATGCATCGCCGCAAAACAACCCGACATATGGGTTTCTGGTTCCTAGGGCGAATCAAAAGCGGAATAGAAGATCTTGGCTCCTGCAGAGCCCTTTAATAAACCGCGCATTCGTGCTCAAATTTGGTTGCACGGGCAGTCATATGATTGCCAGTCCCCGACATCTAATTCTTATCGAGTTCAGTTATGAGTCTTGTGCCGGCGCCATTCTCGCTGGACAAAAGCGCAAAACTACTCCTGAGAATACGAGAATAGGTGTTCAATTTAGACGGAAGTTTCCGAGAGCTGATGGGAAAACAGAGATCAGTTGAGGCGTAACTAAGCACCACGCAACGACTCAGGCACCACAATCGACTGACTCCACGTCATACGTGCGGCATTTGGCGGTGACAGCGACAGGGGCCACATTGGTGTTAGTCGTGCATTTGATAGGCTCGAGGGACTGCTGTAACACGCTGGTGGCAAATTACATATCCTTAACTGCGGGGGAAGTGCGCCGCTGGTGTCTTATGGGAGTCTAGGAGATCTTCTCCGAGCGCTCTTCGGAGCGATTGACTTTTGGCAGGATGCTCCAAGCATACACTAAGGCTACACTAAAATCAGGTCGCTGGGGCTTGGCATTGCCAATCCTGGGGTAAGAGCGGTTTCCGGCCAGCTGCATTACGCAACCTGGGATGTGAAGACGGATGCATAATCTATTGATAAGTGGCAGCATTGAGACGGACTACCGATACAACAGCCGCAAAAAGGTGAACCGCCTTTCGTGAAGGCTCCATTCTTGTCATCAACTGCCTACCAATAGAGAAGAAACCATAACCTAACTTCAGAATCTTTTTCCTTAGAACGCAAGAGAAGCCATATTACCTTACCTCAACAGTCTTTAGTAAACAAACATAATTCTGACTCGAGTACCACGGTTCAGGTACGTAGCGGTTTACCCTGGTGTAAAGCGCCCGCAGTTCCTAGACTAAGGGGGGGTGCATATACACCTGAAATACTGGTAACGATCTGCCGTATTGCACGTCCTCCATCTTCTGCTCTCGTTGAATTGTTTGATATTTTGTGTGCGGGGGTTGATGTTTTCTGTCTTACGTCTAAATTCGTGCCTAGAATTCCTTCACTGACTTACATCCTTTTACCCATATCGTTCTACCTTGTGAGAACTGCATGAGAAGCATCTGAACCGCAAACAAGATGCTTACGCCTCGTGAGCATGCGACAGCCGTTAACAAGGCACCGATAGTTCGGGCCATGACGGCATTACTGATGGTTATTTCAATTCAGGCTGCTACCATACGAATAGTGACGAGGGTGACCACAGTGGGAAGTCTCAGTTTGGATGATGGACTTGTTGCTGCATCAACAGTAAGAACACTTCTCCCCCGAAGAACACAACATAATGTCACACATTATTGACGTCGAGGAATTAGGTCTTGGCTGTTATCCAGTCAATTATCGTCATATTCGAGGGTTCAGCTGGTCTTGGCAAACGTGATGGTATTGATACTGACCAGATTTCTCTTATCCTCAAGGTATATGATATCCTTTATCGACAGATTCTAGACCGCTAGCCAGTTAACAGATCATGTTAAATACAGAGCCAATACGCATCCAACATTCTGTTCATCACCGTTCTCTTCCTCGCCAAGATCTCGGCGACAAGAACGATTCGGAGTATGGCATCTCGAGAACGTCAACGGTTGGTCCTGATTACTGAAGGAGTCATCAGTCTCTGGGCTCTGGGTTCAATCGTAGCGTCTCTGTTTGAGTGCAGTCTACCAAAGCCGTGGGACTATATTCACGGAAAATGCTTCAACCGTGTGAGTTGCACTACCCCTTCCTCAGCGCAGTAGCGGTGATCCTTATTTCTAATCGATATAGGCACTTTTTTGGACCGTGGTCGACATTGTCAACATTATGACTGACATTATCGTCACGGGGATCCTGATTGACATGTTCAAGAGTCTTCAGACCTCAAGGTCTAAGAAATTCCTAGTAATTGGAGTATTTGGATGTCGCATTCTGTGAGTTTATCAATTGACAACGAAACCGATAACAGCAGCTGACGGTATCCAGGATTACTCCAGCCATCATCTGCCACATCTACTACTTTCGCAAAGCTACAAATCTTAACAAACCCTTATTCGACATGTGGGCGCCAACTGTAATTATACAGGTTATACAATGCATGAGCATTATGGTAACATGCGTTCCCTTCCTAAAGCCGTTCATGGATAGCCTTGAATCAGGACAAATGAATGCTGGTGATGGATTGCAAACACGAACCAGGGGCAGCGACTCTCGTAGCCGAACTGACGAGACAGCGCCACGGACTCTTAGAGGGATTACTACTCTAGCCTCAAACGCTTCATACCGGAGGCAAAATTACGAAATGGTCGATGCGGACAATTGGGGCGCAAAAAAGGATAAGGGGACAACAGCCTCAGCCACGGCAGTAACAACGGAGCAAAGTCGCCCTTGGGACGGGCAGAGTCATACGAGTCAGTCGGTACTTGTGCACCAGACGTGGCAGGTAGAGATTGAGAGGCAGAGCAGTACATCGGAGCTTACTGGGTAGCTTATCCTTCTATGCATATAAACGTATTTATATAACATCTTTTCAAACAGCTATAATCACTGTCTTATAGTAACTGAAGCATCATGATCTACGCGATGTGTAGTCACTAATGACTAAATCAGGTATCCTTATTCCAATCTCTATATAGCTTAAATTGACTATTAATACAGCCCATATAAACATAAACGGAGGATTTGTACGGGAAGAAGTTTTTAAGTTATGGAAGCTTCTGTAAATCTCCTGACCTTACTGGTGTGGTATGCCCTCACGATGCCCCTGGTCCCGTCATCTAACCACCTCATCTCATCCCTATATCGTTAAACCGTGTGGCCGCGGCGGGCATAAACTCTGATACTTAACCCCCTACTAGGACCATTTCATGTGAGGGTCGGGTAGGCCGGGCCGTGAGATTAGTGTTGGATGAGTATTAGAGTTCATACCCACCGCCGCCACACGGTTTGACTACTGACTGATACTCTCTGCCGTGTCACACTGGGGGGAGGCCTAACGGCGCAAATTACGCATTTGAGTAAACCCCACCATGGCTGATTCATGCCAAAACGATGAGACAGCGCCATGCAAGAACTAAGTCGACACAGTAGTAGAGTTTATGTACGTATTTGCCATTATGTACCTGGCTGTTCCACAACAGAAGACTTGGTCCAATATATTATGCTCGATATCCAATAAAAACGAGCTTACTATGTTCCTTATATTCCTTTCCGCGTACATTTCAGTATCACCTCCGATGCCAACTACTGCGTGAACCACTCCCTAATTATTTCATACTCTTTCGTCGTAAGTTATTTCTTCGATTGGGCTCCGTTGGATGGGTGGAAACTTATGACTCTAGCGCGTATTATTTTTCATTGATCTTTGTCTGCAGCATTTCATATAAGATGAGCGTCCGACACGAAAGCCACGAGCTCAATAACTTGAGCACGGCCAAAACCGTAGCACCCATGGTGTTCAGTAGTTCCAGGTCTACTGGCTTGGATCGCGACGACCTAGATCGCGAACAATTAGCAAGATTGGGAAAGAGATCGGTCCTCAAGGTAGATGCCCTAATACACTCCCTTCTGCTGCTTTATGTACACAACGTATTATCTCACATTTTTCGACTGGACTTCGAACTAATAATGTCTTTACCAGAGAAACTTTAGTTATCTCTCAATCTTGGGATTTAGCTGTGCCGTCCTCGTGACTTGGGAAGGCATACTCATGAGCTTAGCGCCCGGCTTGGCAAACGGGGGCCCAGGTGGTCTTATCTACGGCTTTACTTTCGTTTGGATTGGTAATCTTAGCGTTTTCTCTACCCTCTGCGAGCTTGTTTCCATCGCTCCTACGTCTGGCGGTCAGTACCATTGGGTGGCAATGTTGGCTCCTCGGTCTTGCTCCAAGTTTCTGAGCTATATCACGGGATGGTTGACTCTGGCCGGATGGCAGGGCACGTGTGCTGCGTCTAGCTACCTCACTGGTACTATGTTGCAGGGTGTCATTGTGTTTATGGTACCTTCATATACCGCTCAAACATG
Source organism: Fusarium oxysporum f. sp. lycopersici 4287 (assembly GCF_000149955.1). NCBI lineage: Eukaryota > Fungi > Ascomycota > Sordariomycetes > Hypocreales > Nectriaceae > Fusarium > Fusarium oxysporum. The sequence continues at coordinate 89,308 of NW_017264853.1, forward strand.
GCAGGGGACATTGATAGCCTGGCTGCTCATCCTTATCGCTATCTTCGTCAACACCGTCATCAGCTCTATGCTCCCTAAGCTAGAGGGCATGATCTTGATTCTGCATATTGTTGGCTTCTTTGCCGTTCTCATTTCACTGGTTACTTTTGGCGCTAACGGGGATGCCGAGCATATCTTCCTCGAATTTCGCAACACTGGTGGTTGGTCTACTCAAGGTTTATCTTGGTGTGTAGGGCTTCTGGGGAGCGTCTATTCTTTCGTTGGTAAGCGCTCGACCCCAGTTAATTTGTTCTTTATAGAGAATAGCGACTAAATCTGCTGCTTAGGTGTCGACTGCTCTTTCCACGTAAGGTCCATCCCATATTATGCTCAATTCCTCACCATCCCTTTTTACTCAGGGCAACAGCTAATATGGTGTGCAGATGTGTGAGGAAGTCAAGAACCCTTCTGTGGCTGTTCCCCGATCTATTATGACCAGCATCGTGATTAATGGCTCCATGGGCTTAGCCATAATTATCGCCATGCTGTACGGTGCAACCGATATCGACAAGGCCATCAGCTCTGCCACTGGATACCCTTCCATCGAGATCATCTACCAAGCTACAGGATCTATGGGCGGAACTGCCGCCATCACCTCTTTTATTATCACCATGAGTGTCTCTTGCCTTATTGGCACTATTGCCGCCACTTCCCGTGTATTCTGGTCTTTCGCCCGAGACCACGGTCTGCCATTTTGGCCAACTTTATCCCAGGTAAGAACATCTATGAAATTTGCGGAGCGAGCGAAATATGTACTGTTGCATTATCCTTTGTATTCCCCAGCTGATATGGAAAATTAGGTCAATTCCTGGACTGGCGTCCCCGTCTGGGCGATTGGCATTACAAGTATCATCTCCTGCCTTCTTGCCCTCATAAATATTGGCTCTACAGCCGTCTACAACGCGATTATTTCAATTGCCGTGTCGAGTCTTTACTCTTCCTACCTTATGGCTGCCAGCCTTCTCCTTTATCGCCGTGTCGGGAAAGGATTCAAGCTTCCAGATCCCAGCGCTTTCCCCGCTCTTGCCGATACGGGCGCCGGTGAAGGCCAAACTTTGGCCTGGGGCCGATGGCATGTTCCTGGTGTTTTTGGGATCATTAATAATACATATGCCT
>NW_017264853.1:90603-99182 GCF_000149955.1 Fusarium oxysporum f. sp. lycopersici 4287
CCTAATAACCGGCTGTGTTTTCATCTTTAGTGTTATATACTACTTGACTTGGGCTAGGCGGGAGTACAAGGGGCCTGTTGTTGAGAACTTGAGTGAATAGAATCAGATCAACGACGTTGGAGAACGTGGTGTTTAACAGTGATTTTATCGGGAAAACCTACGAGGGTAATAGATTGATAGAGAATTAACTTTAACTGCGTTTAGGTCTAAGATGATTGAAGTAAAGTTTCTTTACTGAATAAATAGGCCTGTGCAATTTTAGACGTGACTTTTCGTGCCATTTCAATTTTAATTTCATCAATCATTATTATTGCGCTCTTTCCAGCTGCCCTAAAGTCCTGGAATTTCTTAGCTCTCCTATAAAAACTTATACAAGTGTTGAGAAAGTGGCCCTGTCTACACCTAGATCCTTAACAAGTGCACCGCAAACATCCCAATTTGCGCTTTGCGCAGTCGCAAGACGCGGTAATGGCTTCATCTACGACAATCCCACCCGCTGCCCCGGATCGCTTCGATCTGGGATCTACACTCCCGTCAGCCTGAACCGAGGAGCCCGTGCAGCCCTCTTGCAGAACAGTCCGGCAGCCGTCAACGGCACCACAGCGAACAGCAACGTCGGCTCCAGTCTGATGTCATCAGCCTCCTGCGTTCTTTACCAAAGGCTCAGGCTAGGGAGATGCTACAGCAACTTCGAGACAATGCTGACTTACCTACTGTCCTCTCCTCTATGCAGGGCAGCGCAGACTCCATGATGCGGCCATCAGACCTGCGTACTGCCCGGGCAATATTGCCACCCACTGGATCCGCCATCGAATTTGAGTTAAGGGCACAGAATAATACGGTCCACCCGAAAGTACTTCCGCTGAACATTTCCAGCTTAATGGGATTGCTGCAGAGGAGGAATAACGATCGGATGAGGTCAGCCCTAAGCAATGCCGCTAACTCTCTGCCATCTGTATTTCAAAGCAACTCGGATTGCCTCCAACTTACGAAACCGCGGCATTCAAGCGCTTCAAGCCAAGTCCTAGTACCTAGGCCGTTTCTTTCTGGACAATATTGCGATAGCCGTCTTGAAAAGCTGCGGATCAGCTACTGGACTAAAGTGCCCGTGTCGAACAAACTCGCCGCTACCTTGATATCATTCGACATCGAAACAGACCACAAGATCATGGGCCTCTTCGGTGCAGACGTCTTTCTAGAGGACCTTGTCGAATGTCGCCAAATATTCTGCTCTTCCTTCCTCGTCAACGCTGTTCTATGTCTTGCATGCGTAAGTGTTTCGTTGTTGCAGACTGTTACTAGGTGCTGAAAATGAGCAGCAAGAGTATACAGCTATTAAACCTCATATAAACCTCATACGTCCTGCCGCGTTCAGAGAAGCGGAAATGCTATGGCAAGGAGAGGGATCCGATGGTTCGCTTGTGTCGCTAGCAGCGATGGGAATCTTTAGTGCAGCATGTATTTTTGAAGGCAAAGACAAAACTGGCCAGGAAGTGGCTACGATATTACGCCAGGAGGCTGAGCGATTGGGCGTCTGCAAGAGCTCTGCGAGTAGTTCAACTACAGCTACTCTCGACTTGGGGTCTCCCGAATTGGTGAGGGCAACCTCGCAAATTGCTTGGGGAGCCTATAACTGGCTAACGTATGTGATATCAAGTCGAAATCAGGCGTACCTTAACCGTACTATCACAGGATCCATGTCATCTTCTATCATCGCAAACCCATCCGATTTCCTCCGGCTTTACCAATCCCCGGGGATCCTCAGAATTGGGATCTGTCACACGCAGGTTATCCACGTCATCTGGGCACAACGTTCCCTAACACATGCCATCTCAGACGAAACACCAATTTCGGAACGTGTACCATTGGCCTTTGCAGAAGGAAAGTATCGGAAGCTCCTGGAATGGGCTAGCGCCCTTTGGAGTGACATGAAGCGGGTGGAACATTGCACGTCCGATTTGATCATATTCCAGTGCGTGAATTTCAAGCTTATATGGATGACTTGTAAATCAATCTAACAACACGACAGTATCATGTTTCATGTCGTCGTGGCCATGATATTTCGCCCGTTCATCGGAACACATCAGATAGCCACCCAAAAGCAATATATGCTGCTTCTATAAACCAGCTCAAAGATCTGGTCTTCTCCTACCGCGCGAATTACCCCGAGGCTTCTTTTACCTCCTACTTCAACCCTGGGCTCTTTACCCTTAGCCTAGCGCTGTTAGAAGATCTTCAGGACCCCTTATGGCGCTACTACTTTTATATCTGTGTACGCTGCTGGCAAGACTTATACTTCGCGACGTTGCTAAGGCATTTTTATCCATGGCTATGCAAAAAGATGCCATTGCGGCACGAGAAACCCAGGAACACTTACAAGAGATTGAGCAGAGCGCTCAGCATCACGCTGCAGCTAACGAGGCTTTTACAAGCTTCATCTTCGATCCTGTGTTTAGTATAACTAGCGAAGCACAGGTGCATGCCATGGCAGATAGGTTTGAAGAGATGGTTCTATTCAATGAGTTCATAGAAAGAGACTTTACCTGACCTGAATTAGGGCTAATATAAAAGATTTCAAGAGCCTGCAAGCACTTGCATTTTAGGTAAATGTGCCTGGTAATTTCAGTAAGAGTTTCAAGACGTTGACGAGCATCATAAGCAACTACCAACAGCCCATTTAATACCGCCCAGCCCAGTTACGTGCCCCTGCTTGCCCTGTAAAGATGTCTCGCGTTATATCAACCATGGAAACAGGACACTGGATATTAAGCAAGACATATCAATCGACACCTTAATAGTTAAACAGGAATTCATAAGTTCTTTACCTCTTAGTAATAGTACATGGTTAGTATTAATTATGGGGCTGTCTAGCTACGAAAAGTATAATGACGGTGACCATTGGTTGGGCTTGTGTTCTGTAATGACTGACTCTCCGCGGCCCGCGGCAAAGTAGCCCGCGCCGTGAATGTCGCCGGTGCTAACCTATGGCTTCTCACTCACAGTTACAAGAGTATAAATCAGCCAAACTTCTGGACATATAATCAGGCTACCCTCAAGCAACCAGTGAATCCTATCATCAAACTGTGATAGAACCCATCGCGACATAAATTCCTTCTTCCCGAATCAATTTTCGAGTCTCCAACATGCCTTCAAACAACCAAGACTCTAACCACGAATTTCGTTCTCCATATCCGGCGCTGGACGAAGATGAGCTCGCCAGAAAGTCAAACGCGTACCTCGGCAACATAGGTGTTTCATATCGTAAGGAGCTCATAGTCCGTAGTGAAGGGCGCTCCATATGGACTGCATCCGGTCACAAATTCCTCGACTGGACTTCGGGTCAAATGTCTTGTCTTCTAGGACATGGCCATCCAGAGATCGTCAAGGTGGTCGCTGAGCACGCTGCTAAACTTGACCATCTTTTCACGGGAATGCTTTCACCTCCTGTTATATCCCTTGCTGAGCGTCTCTGCAACATGCTGCCACCAGGCCTTGACAGAGCATTCTTCCTCTCGACAGGAGGTGAAAGCAACGAGGCAGCTATAAAACTTGCAAAGGTCTTTACTGGTAAATTTGAGATTGTCGGCCTGGGAGCAAGCTGGCATGGAATGACTGCACAGGCGTTGGGTGTGCAGTACCGATATGGCCGCAAAGGACATGGACCCAATATGCCTGGCATGTTTGCACTTCCAGCACCCAATTCTTACCGATCCATCTTTCGTAACAATGATGGGTCTCATGACTGGGAAAAAGAGATGATTCACGGTTGGTCTATGATTGATATGCAGTCATGTGGCTCTCTTGCAGCATGCATCGTCGAGTGTATTCAGTCTTCTGCTGGTATTCATGTTTTGCCACCGGGATATCTCAAGGCTCTGAAGAGAGAATGTGACAAGAGAGGAATGCTTCTTATTGTGGATGAGGCACAAACCGGTATTGGGCGCAGTGGAGATCTCATGGCCATTATGCACGAGGGCGTTGTCCCAGATATCGTGACCCTGAGCAAGACCCTCGGAAATGGTCTGCCACTCAGCGCGGTTGTGACTAGCACTGAGATCAATGATCTGTGTGCCAAGAGAGGCTATTGTATGTATACTACACATGCAAACGATCCTCTTCCTTGTGCTGTTGGTGACAAGGTGCTTGAGATCGTCATGAGAGATAATCTTGTCGAGAATGTCAGGGCACTGGGAAACATTCTCCATGCCGGATTACGCAACTTGCAGTCCAAGTACAACTGTATTGGAGATGTTCGCGGCCGAGGCTTAATGGCTGGTGTTGAGATTGTTTCCAACAGGGAAACGAAGGCAGCTGACGTCGAGCTTGGTCAACAGATAGCAGAAAATGCCTTCAGACGCGGTTTATGGGCGAATCTTTCGAGCGATTCCTATTTCAGTGGAACACTTCGCATGGCGCCATCAATCACTAGCACTGAGGAGGAAATACTGGAGGGACTTCGAATCTTAGATGAGGCTTTTGCAACTACGCCAGGTACGCAGGGGCTTTCAGCATGAGGAGTAGATACAATGACTGCTATATTTGTATGCAAGGCTCCATATACGAATTGATAAGAACAGCTATTGCAGCCGAATTAGTTTTATGAAGCAAGTGGCATGTACCATATTTCATAGCAACATGTGCTTATGTCTATGAGTCGGAGGCAAAAGGAAACATGGTAGTTTCTTGAGGCCCATCCTCTGCAAGAAGTATCGCAAGTTCGTCAAAGTCAATATCTCCAAAGCCGATGCTCATATCCAACACATTTCCAGAATCTAAAAGCTCAGAAAACTGTTCTAGACAGTTATCCCCAATATCCCAATCATTATCTTGCTTATGGGTCCGAAGCGTGTTGATCAACGTTCGAAGCAAACTGAGAGCGCTATTTTCAGATGGCTCAGACCACGCAAGTTCCCACTCTATCGCACCTCGAAATAGGAAAGATGTGACAAAGCAAAACGTTGATGACAATTCTGGCATCCAGAAGCATTGGAGCTGTTGAGAACTGAGCTCCTGCAAATACACAATAATATCCTCGGCTGCGCGGCGACCAGCGAAATATTCATGTCGAAATTGATCACATGATATCTCGTCGACGACAGCCCTCGATACTTCAAGTGAGATTCTGCAATGGAGAAACTGAACAGAGAGAAAAGCTAGGCGCAAGTTAGAAGCCCCTGGTGTGTCCATTTCGAGTCCTCGGAGAATGATGCGTCGTATTCGCCCAGTGGTTGACTCCGACCAGGCGTCCACCCTGTTCTCTAGCAAGACGGTGTCGGAACTCGACTTATGAGATCGTTGTGTGACATCAAGATAGTAGGAGAGAATTTCAGTGAGGCTAAATAATGCCGTGTAGATCTCTGCTTTACACTGTTTAGGTGGTTCAATCATGGAAAGAGACTTGAGATCTGGAGGTGACAAGGTATTCTGATAAGCTTGTATACGCGGCGGAGTTCCACAAGAGAAACTTGTCCTAAAGGAAGAGTAAGAATCGTCTATATCCGAAGAGGTAATACCTACGTACCATGTATCATGTATCAAAAGAGCCCACCATACCATCTTGCGCAAGTTCTTTTCCTCTTCCGGAATGTCCCATGCAGAAGGATCTCTATTCAGGCCCATAGAGAACGCAATACTAACAGCAAAGCCAAGCTGGCCAGTATTATTAAAGGGTAGCGTTGATGGCCTTCCGCCAACATTGAGTAGTATGGCGGCAATGGTGTGGATACTAGGACAGAGTCGAAGTTCAGAGAATAACGCTTCATTTGCCAAATTCCAGATGAACCTCTGGTCGGGTTGGCGCTCTTTTGAGAGAACAGGGTTGGTTTTCCAGAAAGTCAGGGTTGATGCATATGAGCAACATAATAGAGCAGGAGAAACCTGGCTCTCAGATTCAGGGTTAGAAAGATTTTGGCGCAATGTAGTAGGATCAAGAATTGGGAAGCATGGGTGGATATCCGTCACGAACCTAGGTCAAGACTTTAGCACTGTTTTGTAGTTCCGTGACTTTGACTTACATTTCCACCAAGATCGAGCAGTGAGGCTGTAGAAACTTCTCTAGTAGTTGAAGATTTGTTTGAGCTGGATTTAACAAGTTATTTAGCCCGGCTGGTCGTCTTCTTGCCCTTGCAAACACCGGTGGATTTAAAGATAGCCCTGCTATGCTTGAAATTCTGTCAGACTTTATAATCCGATGATCGCAAAGAGACCGCGGAAAACAATCCACGGCAATTCTGCTGTCACTTTCCAGAATCGGCCCCAGGACTCGGCAGTTACTGTTGCTGTCTGGGGACGGATTAAGGGATTGAGCCTCGTCGATTCTCACATCTGATGGAGTCAAACCACTTCTGCAGCCGTTCGGAGGTGCTGTATCTACGGCAAGCGGGGGTCCAGATGAAGTCATAGTAGAGGCCGCATGACCTGCATTTACCTCGCGACTCTGCCCCTCGAATAAAGAGTTGCGAACTGATATGGAATCACGGTTCCTACGACTGGGACGCCTGGCCTGCGGAAACTCGCAAGATGTATTATGCGAAAGACACATCAAGCATGATGTGTCGGATGCCGACTGCTTTTTGCATCGGGACTTTCTTCGACGACAAGACAGGCAAGCCACTTGACGCATGCTGGGATATTTAATGCTCGAGAAGATGCGATATCGGAGTTTGTGATTTCAGTTTGGAGTTGGAGTCATGATAAATAAAGGCGGATTACCCCGCGGGAAGAGCAGTTTATCCGAAAGTATCTTGGCACATATTATCACCTGACCTATTTAGATTCATGCTATTGACTCTGGAGCACTCAATATGACACCGTTCTGAAGACTCAGGCATCTATAATGGAACTCCAGACACAGAACATAAGCCGATCATAAACAGTTATCGAATGTTAAATGGAATGTAATAATCCGTGATGAGTTTAATGTTATCTAGCTTTCCTTGAAACGGGACATTCTCACATCCAAGTTTCTGGTGGCTCTTAATTTCTTCAGGCCTTTAACAGCAGTACGTTTTTCTCAAGATGATTGCAGGCTCTCTACCCGGACGAATTGCTCAAGGTCACCAGACGCTGCGAGCCATCGAGTCTTCCTAGTATTTCTGTCAACAATACCACACGATATAAGCGCAAGATCAAATTCAAAGCCGTCCTGGTCTAGTCCGTCAAGTGCGTTAAAGCGGAGTAAGTCACGCTCTGTTCGAGGATACGCTGGATGGCAAAATGATATGACATGGTTGATTGCAACGCGTTTGCCGCGCGTTGACCCCGCGAAAAAGTGTAGGTCCACTCATTCAGTGCGATAACAAGGAAAGTAATTTTTTGGTAACGGTTCTAGGTATTAATTGTGCTGTGCTGTAAAAGCCAGGATTACAGATTCAGTCTTGAAATTCGAAATATGTTTAAAGATTAGATGGCCTTGAAGGAAGTTAGAGATTATTCTTTTCAGACGACTTACTACAACCCGTACGATGGATCGTAATAAGATACTGCACTTGACTGTCTGAACGACCTATGTGTTTGGCAGCGAACGGGGTAAGAAAGAATGAAACAATGGAAGAAAGATATTCCGAGGAAAGCCTCCACCAACATGGTGTCATCTGGGTGTCACTTTTCCTAGGCCCAGGAAAACCTTAATCTTCAACATCAATGTAGAACCAGAAGGCATGACAGATATAAAGCCGCACTTTGGAAAAATCCCCGCAGTAAGAGTCTTGTTCAGGAACAAATTAGAGGCCGATTTTGAGGCTAACTATATACCTCAAGTGTGACTATTGTCGGAGCAAAAAGCTCAGGGTAAGTCACTATCCCAGTCTTCTGAAGCATAGCCGCTGACAGACGAAGTGCTCCAAGGAAAGACCAAGATGCATGAGTTGTACGCGTTCTGGGAGGCCGTGTCGTTATAGCGAGAGGACTCAGAGAACGCCTCTTACGCGAGAGTAATTGCTCCATCAAGGCTGTGCAAGACCTAGCTGACCCCTCCCTTCAGCTATCTGACCAGAGTTGAGAGACGCCTCGCAAACGTGGAGCGCCTATTTGGTCAGCTCCTCCCTGATGTTGACATCAATGAAGCCCTGGCATCGCAGGGAGTTGAAACTCCTGCAGACGCATCCCAGCCGAATGCATCCCTGTCGCCACCAACAAATCCTACATCGCCCCACAGTCCAGTTCAGGTCGGCGGTGCCATTTCAGATGCCGTGCCTGCAGAAAGCGATGGCTTCGATTGGCAGGAAGACGTTGATGAGCTGACGGATGGGATGGCGTCATTGTCCGTTGAGCCGAGAGGGGCAGGGTACTTGGGTACGTCTGTGAGCCCAGACATAAACACGCAGAACAATTGACTCTCACTAGGACCCACTGCTGGTGTATTTTTTCTCAGATCACTACTTCTCTGGACGGGTCATTCGAGGCCCTTCATCGGCGATAGCTCTGAGGTTCCACGACCCCATGCTGGGTTGGAGTCTTCTTCCCAGCTATCTAACTCGGTCACGTCGAGACATGTCATCGAACAGTTGGTAAATGGCTATTTTGAGGTCTACCACCCGCAGCTATCCGGTTCGTGCATGAGCCCACCTTCCGAGCCCAGC
>NW_017264853.1:99403-106513 GCF_000149955.1 Fusarium oxysporum f. sp. lycopersici 4287
GGTTTATAAATCATTTTAGTGTAACCAACCACAAAATAAAAAAGGTGGAGGTCGGATGATATAAAAATATCCCAAGAAAAAATACAAATAACGACAATCATTATGCAAAAAGGAAGGAAATTTGACTAATAAATGTCACTCGTCTTTTCATCTTATTTGTTCTAGCACCAACCGGGAGCTTTACCGGTTTAGTTAAATTATTCTGCCTTTGCGTTTCGAGTGGGTAAATAAAATCATAAATATATATATTATTATATCTTTTAAATTATCATGGTTTTTCGGTTAAGAGTGCCCTGTCCGTTCGATCGGATTTAATTATTGGTGATTAAGGTTTGACTTAATAAAAACATATCGTGAACAACTTTTCTAATTGTGCATAAGGGCCTTCTAGGAGTTTAACTGAACTTGCCCCAGAAGAGGTAACAGGCCGACACTGTACTCAGGCATGAAGTACCAGAGCGAGCTACATGTCAAATCCAACTACATCTCCAATCGTCTGCTCTCATCGTCATGTGTGGCACCGGAAGACGCGTTATTCATGGATGCAACATTGGACAAATGGTCCAGCACATTGCCGGAGTACTTGAGACTGGAACACGATGTCCGCTCAGCTGAGCCTACATTCTATTTCAACAGGTCACGTCTCTGGTGGCGCTTCTGGAATCTCAAGATCATCATCTTCCGCCAGTTATTTCTCAAGCGGGCAATTGGGACAAGTAATTCTAACATAACAGCACCAGTCAGCGAGGCTGATGAAAGGTGCATGAACATTGCGGTGCGCGCTGCGAGTGCGACGATAGCATCGATCGATCAGCATACCCAGGAGAGACAGAGAACCAGGCTTGTGACTTGGTATTCAATGTGAGTCATTCCTCACAAGTCTGTAGGGATGAGGTTGACTTCTCTAGCTATTTTACATTCCACGCTTCCCTGGTCATCATCCTTGCTATCCTCAGTAACTCGGAATCACCAGACATGCCCAAGTGGCAGGAGGATGTCAACACGGTCCGTCGCATCTTCCGAGATGTATTTGTGGACAATGAGCTCGCGACTCGCTGCGCCAACATTATCGACGTCATGCTGCCAGACCCTCTCTTGAACCCGGGGGATTGGGCAAATGTCCAGCTGGATCCTATGCTAATGGACTTTTCGACGTGGCCAGCAGCATCTGCTGACGAGTTTGCCAGCGTTCTCGGCTGGCCAGACTGGCCCAACTTTCCGCAGTGAATGGACTTATTAGAATCATCAGTTTATAATGCGCACATTGGGTTCGATGAGATGGGATCTAATGTATTCTCCGTTCGGTATATCGTTTTCGTCCACCCGCTTGATCGCTGTGTCTATTGTCGTCTCGATTCCGGCTCTTAGGTGTCGTGATGCTAAGCGCTCCCGTGCGATATCAACTGGCACATCCACAAACCACCTTTGGTACACATTAGCTTGGAGTACAATAGGGGGTGATCGCGAGACTTACTTATCATCTACCAATGTGGAAATGCGGCTCCAAGGCTCTTGATCCAAGAGTACGTAGTTGCCTTCGATGATAACAAGTTTGGCCCGTGAAGAAATCTCAATGGCATCGGGGATTGGGTCTTTTCTCGCATGGTCAAACCCCGGCGCTTTAATGATGGTTTGCGGCTCGTCATCTGTTGTCACAGGTGTCTTCTTGAGTAACACTACGAGATCTAATAAGGCGGCGGCATTGAATGTGAAAGGCGCGCCTCGCCTTCGAAAGGCTTGGTCAGGGTCGTGGAAGGAAGAGAGAGTCGTACGAGTATAATGGAATCCATCCTGGAGAGTTGGGTGTTAATGACGTAGTTGTTGCTTGGAGTTGGGGCCTCGAGGATATACTAACCATTGGAAGTACTGCGACATCGAGAATGCCGTTTTTCTTCAGCTCCCTGATCAAGGCATCAGAGATGGTGGTTTTTCCCGATCCTGGTACGCCAGCCAACGCAATCAAGATTCGTTGTGTTGGACCTGAGAGCTTCTGCCGGGTCAGAAGACGCTCGACGCGATCATTGAGCTTGTTTGTTGTCTTGACCAAATCGCCATCCATATTGAGATAATTGCTTAGTAGAGCTTGTTCGGAGAAAAATACAGGTTGTTCTGGGACTCTTTAACTTGATTTCTTCGGAGGAGACCGGTCCTTCTTGAATCATCAGACGGCAGCTACAATTCCTCACGGGATACAGTAGTCCGGACACTTAGCTCCTTAATTTCTGATTGGTTCGGACTGGAGTTGGCCGGACCCAGCGAGATGGGGTCCTACGTAGTGTCGATCTCCAGTATTCTGTGGGGTTCAGTCCACACGGAGCAAAACTTGTCCACCTCGTGCTGATCCTATGCGAATATAAGAACCCCAGAAAACCTCCACAAATGTTTGTTTCCCCAGTTCCATCCCCAGATTCAATTTCGACCTAAACATCACTTTAATCATCGAGTTTCAATATGGCTGGTGAACGAACCACCAATGAGCAGCAGATCGACGCAGTACCCAAGAAGGGTGTCTGGCGACAGCTGCGCGAGAACCCTTATATTTTTGGACTCTCTATGGTAAGCAGCTTCTTGTCGTAGCTTTATCGGAACTGACACTCTGTATTAGTTTGCCAGTCTTGGTGGCTTCCTTTTTGGTTACGATCAAGGTGTTGTGTCGGGCGTATTGACCATGGAGTCGTTCGCCGCTGACTTTCCACGAATCTACCTTGACAGCAGTTTCAAGGGTTGGTTCGTCTCAACACTGCTTCTGTGCGCGTGGTTTGGATCTCTTATCAACGGCCCCATTGCCGACTACATTGGTAGAAAGGGCTCTATTCTCCTGGCTGTTGTCGTCTTTACCATCGGCTCTGCTTTCCAGGCTGGCGCCGACTCGATCCCTATGCTTTTCGCTGGTGAGTAGCAGCAGACTTTTCCCCTCTGTCACTCCTCCTAACACGAGACTCAGGACGTGCTGTGGCTGGCCTTGCAGTTGGCATGTTGACCATGATTGTGCCCATGTATATGTCCGAGGTGTCAAGCCCCGGCATCCGGGGTACTCTTGTTGTTCTGCAGCAACTTAGCATCACACTCGGCATCCTCGTGAGCTACTGGCTAGAGTACGGAACCCAGTATATCGGTGGCCATCGATGCGCACCCGATATCCCGTACTCAGGTGGTACTTCCGACAAACGCACTTTCGATCCTCGATACGATGTCGGCCCCAACGGATGCACGGGACAGTCCGAGGCTGCTTGGCGAGTTCCCTTTGCCCTCCAGATTTTCCCTGCGCTTGTTCTGGGCATTGGAATGATCTTTTTTCCCGAGTCCCCGCGCTTTTACCTCATGCGCCACAAGGAAGACCAGGCCCTTGCTGCCCTGGCTCAACTCCGTCAGGTTCATGTTGACTCAGAATCCATCAGAGCTGAGTATCTAGCCATCAAGACCGAGGTGCTGTTTGACGAGTCCGTGTCAGCGGAGAAGTTTCCCGGGAAGAAGGGCCTTTCCCTCTTTGCTGCTCAGCATGTTGCTCTCGTATCTACATGGCCCGCCTTCAAGCGCCTCGCCATTGGCTGCTGCATCATGTTCTTCCAGCAGTTCATGGGCTGCAATGCCATCATCTACTACGCTCCAACCATGTTTGCGCAGCTGGGACTCTCCGGAAATACCTCTGGTCTTTTGGCGACCGGTGTATACGGCATCGTCAACACGCTTTCAACGCTACCCGCCCTGTTCTTAATTGATAAGCTGGGTCGTCGTCCGTTGCTCATGTGTGGTGCAGCTGGAACCTTCGTCTCTCTCGTTATTGTCGGTGGCATCATCGGAGGATATGGCTCAGCTCTTACCGACAATAAATCAGCGGGCTGGGTCGGTATCGTCTTTATCTACATCTACGACGTCAACTTCTCGTTTTCCTTCGCGCCTATCGGTTGGGTTCTGCCCTCTGAAATCTTCAACCTTGGCAACCGATCCAAGGCCATGGCTATCACCACTAGTGCTACTTGGATGTGCAACTTCATTATCGGCCTTGTGACGCCTGACATGCTGGCCACCATTGGCTGGGGTACCTACATTTTCTTTGCCGCATTTTGCCTTCTTGCCTTCCTCTTTACCTACTTCTTCGTGCCTGAGACTCGTGGAAAGAGTCTGGAGGATATGGATCTTGTGTTTGGCGATACTGCATCTCATGAGGAGAAGGCAAGGTTGATGGAGATTGCATCTTCTATGGGCCTCACAGAAGCCGTTCCTGGGCACAAGGTTGGTCTCGCTAAGGAAGACTATACTTCTGCAGAGCATTTTGCTTAAGTCGGTTATTACTGGACTTGCGCGGTTCTGCTATAGCTTCCCAAGGGATGAACTAGTATGCTAGGCTGACAGTATACAGCTTTACTTCAATATCTGATAAGAAGAAATGAAATAGCCATTCAGTATCCAAGCAAATAACTTTCTAAAACTTGATATCTATCGCCCTCCAAGAGTTACTGCCACAGTGAACGTCTCCTTGCAACTTGAAATGAGAGAACCAATCATCCTGATAAGTAACATTGAACCCAGCGTTGGCATATACCTCAGATACAGCATTCGCAAAGATGTCCTGCTTGTTGATTACAGGACCCCAAGGCTTGGGTGCAAGGACCTTTTGGTCGGGCAGAACCAGGCCATTGACGGTACCCGGCCAGAGAGCTAGAACTTGGGTAGCTGTATCAACCGCGCGTCGTTGCAATGAGTTCTTTGGAGTGCCTGCCTCCACGATCGATTTGGCCTTGTAACCAGGTCCCATAGCGCCTTTCAAAGTGATACCGGTCTTACTTGAGGTCTTTTGAGGCATTTTGGAGGTATCTTCCTCTGCATTTGAGTCTGATGGCTTCTGTCCGGGACATAACCAGCTGTCCGAATCAGCATAATAGAAAGGCATAGGAACTCGGAAGATATCCTTGTCAGTGATTCCAGTCTCTCGTTTGAGAATGTTGAGATTGGCTTCAATGCGCTGAGCCGAGTTCTTCTGGATGGCTTCAAAGTTCTTAAACTTGAGAGCCTCTTGGATAGTCTGCCTGGGAAGGCACAGTTCTTGCTTCTTCTCTCCCACTTGAAGTGAACGGGAAACAGCCTTGACACTTCCATGACCGGCCTTGGACGCCTTCTTCAGTAGATCAAGGCCCTTGAGCGGATCTGCAACCATGATGATCCATCCACGTTCATTGTAGGCAGGCAAGAACTGGAGGAACTCGTCCACATGACCAACGTACAACCAGCTTGTATCGAGGATCAGAGGGTCTTGAACCTCTTGGGCCTTGAGAAACTCGACCATGAGAGGGGCTCTTCCATCCCAAGCACCCATGATCGTTCTGCCTAGAGGAAAAGACTTTCCATTGTGCTTGTAGGGAGGTATAGTCTCCAGGTTTCCAGTGGAGTCAATGGTATCACCATCACCTGGGTGTTGAACTGCGCCAACCTCGTCGTTTCGGAGCTCATGGAACGCGTCGCGGCCAGATCTACGCGAGCTCTGCACCGATCGGATCATGATGCGAATAGTAATGGGGCCATTCGGGCCAGGCATGCTGGAGTAACCGGGCTCGAAAAAGTCCTGAGTCCAGATATCTTGGTTGTCGAAGAGGAAGATCGGGTCCTTGATACCAGCATTTGCGACGTTGCGCTTGATATCATCGACGTATTGCTGCTGAACAGGGTTGAAACTAGGGTCGTTCACACCTGTTGAAAAGACACGTTGAGCCACCTGCCCATGGTGATGGGTCAATACTGGGGCAACCCGGACAGCAACAGTGTCGGTTGCTTTTGTCTTGCCATCGGTGACTGTGAACTGTATCTTTGCGTTGCCATCCCAGCCCTTGGGGCGACGGACATCGCGGGCATCGATACCCAATTCGAGGCCCGATGAAATCTCCTTAGTCGTGAACACATAATCGCCTGATACGTAGATCCACTTGTTACCCTTCTTTGTGAAGACCCGGACTTTTGCTGCGGCTGCTCTATCGGTGACCCGGATGGATCCCTTGGCAGATGGACTCAATCCGGATATGGGAAGCGTTTTGAGTGGCGCAAGATATTTTGGGTTACGTTGGATGTCATCTGTCGCATCGTTGCACAGGTCCAAATAAGTCTCATTGCTCGGGATGATGTCGACGCTGGGTCCCCATTTCTTAGCACAACGACGGCCAGTATCGCCGATGTTCGGTAAAATTAAAGCGCCTCGATTAGCGGCCCATGAAGATTTGCCATCGATGTCTCTCTTGTCGATTTTTCCATCGCGGTTGGTATCTGCGAGGATGGTCACTTGGAGAGCATTGCAAGTCTTGAATAGCGCTACAGCAATTGTCAGCAGGATAAGCTCAATCGATTACTGCCTGTGTACCTAGCGTCAAGACAGCCGCCTTGGTAGTTGGAAACTTCATTGTGACTTAGGAAACCCCAAGATATTGGGCTGAAGGACCCAAGAGAGAATTGACTGTTTTATGTTTCTCAACACGTATTGTATTTATTTATAGCAGTTGATAGAACATCCTTGCATTAAACGCTAATCTCGGTAACATGACTAAAATCCAGTTAGCGCGCTCGTATAAATCCTACACGGGTTTCTAGACCAGTCGATTACCTGTAGTGGAGCAATGTCCCTTGCATTCCCGAGGATCCAAATATGGCGACTCCTTTTCAGGGCTATTAGTGGTCATAGCGTTTGCACCACCTGATGATTTTGTCGTATTCTCAATCTGATAACAGGCTCGGTTCTGGACCTCTCGAGGATGGGTTCACGAGGTAAGGCGCACGATTCAAGCATTAGCTGTTAGCCATGTCCTAAAAGCTGAGAATTACTAACGTAAAGTCATCCTAATCGAGTACAAATTTTGCTTAAAGAATTTCATCACTTAGGATAAAGATCCTAAGATGTCATCCTGACTGATGGCGGGGTTAGTTACCAAATCACCGTGGTTCAACTATGAGACCAGGCAGTGCAGTAAGACAGAAAGTCACAATAAAGAGGATCCCTCTCAGTGACACATCTTTGATCGTTAAGACTTCTCGGTAAAGCCATATACGCCATTGATCATGGCTAGAGCTTCTCATCTCGCTAGATAGATAAAGCAATATATCTCAAGATCACGAGGAGACGGTAGAGCT
>NW_017264852.1:0-8939 GCF_000149955.1 Fusarium oxysporum f. sp. lycopersici 4287
GGAATAAAATAAAGAGATCGGAACGGCGCATATAAATTTTAGGCTACACATCAGCATCACTACTAACGGCCGGCGAACTTTGTGTTCCAATCCCCGAAGGAATAGGTGCAGAATCACCCATCTTCCCTTCGCTGGCACATCACTTGTAGTGTGCTTACCGTGTACGATAGGGATTGAATCAGATCCTTCAAGTAACGCGTAACTGAATAATATTCTCAAGCCCCCTTCATAGCCTGTCTCTCTTATTCAAGTTATTTTTAAACCTTTATTTACAGCCCGTACAGTACCATAACTAACCCAGGCGGCAACGCCTCCAACAAATCAAGTCTCTAAAGATCCGTAGAAGGCGGAATAATAGCCGAATCGAGTAACCGCAGATTAAGTGTATCTGAATATTGACAGCATAACATCTGTATTTGTCATTGAGATAATTAGTGCAGTATCGATATGCTGGACCACAAAGTAGGGTAGCATAACAACCAGCCCGCCTTTTATTATTTCATTAATATCAACTAGAACCAGAAACTTGATACACTAACCTACGAAGTATGCTAATCCCATTGTAAATTTGACGTCAATGGTCGAAACCAGCCGGGCCGCTTAAGCTTCAGCTTAAAATCCATCATAGACTATATACTCTTAGCTTAGCTGTATATCAAGAGATCGGAGTCCTTACATTAACCTACGAGTCTAGACTTTGCCTAAAACTCTAGAGAATAGGTGATATTTCTTCTCTGATGAGGCCATACTGTGTGTAAATCACTACCAATATTTCTCCTTCGAGTTATGGAGTCCCTATTACCTGGCGCTACTCACGAACTTCCTTTACTCGAAACTAGTGCTGGGAAGATTAGCCCTAGGGAGTGGCAGACGTAGAGAAACATGGCGAGATCAGCTTTAGAGGGTTACCATAACAATCGCAACAACCATACTAACACCCTGACTGAACGACTCATCGGAGCACCTTAAAAGAAAGGAAAATGGAAAAGCAAAGATAGAAACCGTAAAAGGCGGTTGCTTAGCTTAGGTCTCAGGTTAGCAGCGATCCCGATCCAGAAGATAATCGAAGGATGATTTCAGCCAACCAGTTATAATTTAATTCGGACCAGGTGTCTCCAATCGCGCAGAATGCAACAATATTACTAAATACTACATCCCACGGCTTAAAGGCAGCTAAGTTCTAGCAGGGATGAGAATCAGTAACATTTATACCAGTACTATAAAGTAAAATGATTTTCCAGCTAAAAATGTAGCCAGCCAACATGGTGATTCAATGCCATCTCTGTCAACTTGACCAGTCATACTATCATGGTAAAACTTTGAAACCGATATCACTTGCTTGTATCAACGACATACCGACCCACAATCTCATCCTTAAGCATCATATCATAGACATCCTGTAGATGACTCAAACCAATAAGCTTGTGTGGCGCTTTAATCTGGCCAAGTCGGAAGAATTCGATAGCCTCGGCTGCGTCCTGGCGATTCCCCACATAACTACCTTTGATGTTGACCATGCGAACGACAGTGGCGAAGATTGGTGCTTTGAGATATGCATAGCCCGGCATACCAATACAAACAACACTGCCGTGTGATCGAACATATTTGTATGCCTGCTGGAATGGCACCTCGTGGGTTGCGAGCACGAGGACAGCGTGGGGCCCGAACCCGTCGGGGACTGCGGCCCTAACATCAGCGGCAATATCTGAGGACTCTTGGAAGTCGATAAAAGCTGCTGCACCCAGATCTTTGCAAACCTTGGATTTATCGTTCCCTGCGTCGATTGCAATGCTGTGGACACCCATGGCCTTAGCGTACTGTAGAGCGACGCATCCGAGGCCACCGCCTGCACCAACTATGGCGACATATTGCCCCGGACGAACACCAGATTCTTTAAGCCCCTTGTAAACGGTGAGTCCTGCGCAAAGGATCGGACAAACGTCTTCCAGGCTACACTCGCTAGGGATTCGGGTGATGTGTGCCGCCTTGGCAATAGCATATTGCTGGAAAGTGCCGTCGACTGTATAGCCGGAGAGGAGATCCTGAGGACAGAGCTGCTCATCGCCTTGTAAGCAGAAAGTGCAGTTTAAACAAGAGCCATTTAACCACTTGACCCCAACGTAGTCACCAATCTCTATGTTCATGACAAGCTCACCCTTGGCGACCACGAAACCAGCGCCTTCGTGACCACCAACTAGAGTTCCTCTTTAGTGGCCAATCACCCATTATAGCGTGTAAGTCGGTATGACAGACTCCGGAATACTTCACATTAACCAAGACCTCATCAGGACCTGGCATATGTACGGGAATTTTCTTATAAACAACCACTGTTAACCGATATTAATATCTAGCGAACCCAAGTTTGAAATACAAAGAGGAGACACATACGGCCGCCGGGCTTTTCGAGTACTTGCGCCCATTGCTCCTCTGGGATTGCAATAACAGGCATGGTTGGTAGTATATTCGGAATAAAAATCAGCAAGGGTAAGCCGGCTCAGCATCTATGCGTCAATACGCGCCAGGAATTCAAGGCAACTTGCCACTTTTAATAGTAGCTTCGACACATAACAGGAACCCCGGAACTCACTGATATGTTCCACAAAGCTGTGCTGGATTAAATTAAACACGGAAGGTATCATATGATTGATGGCTAGCCATAAAGTTAAAATGCAGCCATATCACTTCAACCATGTGATACAAACTCTGATTACTGGATTTAAGTTGAGCCACAAAAGCTTGTACTAGCATCACAGGTGACAGTTCGTGAGGTCATGATTACTCGGTGTTGGTGAACAACCAGGCCTTATGCTTTTCATCTGTTCGTTCTGATATGTGCATGCTCCGATGGCATGAAGTGTGATACGCACAAGGTACAGATATTAGGTTGCCCCAGGTACTATGGACCAATGCAACCTGAATGGAATGTATGGCTGCAGGGTAACCAACGGACGGTATCACTATTTGCCATACCTTCTAAGCATATCGCGCTATATAACAAGAACAGTCAATTTAAGAATGAATCTATCTGATGATTGGAATAGCTTACCAGATTACAGGCGCGCCGGGCCAGTCCCAATGTTCTCCGGGGCCCTCGATTTCCAAATCTGATGTTACTTGCTTGTAAGTCTGCAGTGGAGCTACTGAGTCTAGCTATTGCCAGTTGCTAACCTCGTACCTTGTGCTACTCGATGATTGTACGCTCTCTGACTGCGCTGAGCTCGCGAGTGGGTTGTTACTAAGGGTTCTGAAATTATACATTCTTGATATTAGCTCTGGTACCATAAGCTCTTATTTGTCGACCAAGGCACGACATACTTATATATGAGAAGGCTATATAAGATAAGAAAAACCATGATAATGGTGATGATAGGAAGTCATTGGATGCCCTGAAGTTTGGTCGTTTTGACTTGATGGGGTATTATTTAATATCGTCGTGATTGCTTAATGGTTTCTTTATCAGACTACTTAACCTATTATTCCAAAATGCACGAAGCGTATAACTGCAGGATTTATATTATAAATCACTTCGTGCCTATATCAGGCATACGTATCTTGGACTTCTCGTTGGTATTCTTGCGCTGTGACCATGGTCCGCCATCGGCCTTGGCCTGTTGTGGTCTGATCTGGAAAGTTTATGTCCAGGGATCCATGGACTCCTTATCTTCGTATATGATCTTATACTCTTCCTTCTGGGTCAATTATGCCCCTAACTCCAAAAGCCTTACCCATACACAATCAGCCGCCACTTGTCGCCAGAAGAGTTGTTATCGCAAAGCTAAGTCGCTCGAAGACTGCCCTTCGCTACCCACTCAAGCCATCAAGTTAATAGTTGCAATGCTTACAGTCCTGATAGTGATCGTCGGCGCTGCGACTCCACCAGTAAAGACACAAGCAACCTTCCACTTTTTGCAAGCGCACATTGATAGCCACACCGTAGCCAACTAAAGTTTTGTTGGCTTGGGCGGAAGGCTCAGGCCCGGGAAGTAGCCTAAGCAAACTGTCTGATCTATAGATACATAGGGACAAGTCGATCTGTCAATCAGACACTTTGCGGTGAAAACACCCAAGAATGCGGCTTATGAAAGTGAAAGCAAAAGCTTAACCATAAGACCTTAACTACATATCAGAAAAATACAAATCTAACTGAAAACCAGGATTAATACTATCAGTAACAAAACGGTCCTTCTTGGGAATCTTGATTAAGTACCGCTGTTTAATATCCTTGATAAGATCTCTGCATAGTATTACACAGAGTAACATTTTCATATTAATAAGTGAAATTTGTTTTAGAAAGGATTCGGTTTCACGTTAAGCAAAATCTAAAGACCTTGTTCCTCAGTAAAATAGGGTTTGTTATTATTTCAGGTCCTGAATAAGGACCTCACTACTATTTAGTTGAAATATAGAGCCTAGGAAAAAGGCGAGAATTCGACACGTCTTGTTTCTCTTCTTGGCAAGATATTTATCGATTAAAATGCAGTTGAAGTCTATGCCGCAATCTTCCCTATTTAACCTTTGCACTTTGAGGCCCAGGCATTAGAATACTTTGCTTTGTCCTCTTGTCTCATTTAATGCCCGCATAAAATCCCGCTGGTTACATTCACGGATTTTCAATCAAGGTCTTCTTCGGCAGATCATTGTAATTATGCTTCCCATCTTGTTTTATACTATGCGATTGAACTGCGATTTCTTGGCTTACAGTTGTGTCTTTGCTTCGGTTCCTTGTTGTCTACTGCAGATGAATTTGGTTCTGGAAGTATAAGCATCTGTAGGTTTTGTTTCCTTCTTCTTTTCTTTTCTTTTTTCTTTTCTTGCTAACAGGATAACAAGGATTGGGCAAGCACTAGACTACCAGGATCGTCAAGGAGTCACTTAGAACTATATACTAAGCAGGTTATTCAGAATTTATGTGGTAGGATTAAAATTTTAGTGGTGCGTTAGCTGGGGGTGTCCATGGAGTGGTCTTGGATGCTGTATGGGGCAACATTTGCGTCAGGGGCGTATGGCATATTACCAAAGAGGGCTCGTTAAGCTTCCAGTCAGTTTAATGAAGAGATATATTATTAACAATTCGCAAAGGTTAAGATATGCATTATTTTACATCTATTCTCACCGCTTTCGAAGTCCTCATGATACAGGCGTTATAAATATTATCCTGATTTTAGTGAAGAATTTCTTCATGTATTACCTTACTAAGAAGGCTTTCTCGCGTATAACTGAGGTGGGGCAATATGTTTAATGGAGCCTCAACTTGGTCGAGGGGATAACACGACAGGCCAGATATCTATGAATATAAGAGATTTAGAGGATGAGATAAGAGTGACTACACTGTCAAATAAGCGTAAACTTCCACTGCTGAAATCAGAAACATGGTTATTAGGGCAAAACGTTACTGCAAACATCTTGATTAAACAGAACATCAGACAGCTTGCTGCATCTGACAAACCCATCGCGACGCCTGGGGATACTGACCCGTTGTATTATATCTTCCGGATCACAATAGATTACGACTCTGATCGCGTGTTCTTTAATGAAATCAAAGGCGCTTGCCTCGAACATGCCGACGTATTGGTGGCTGTAGCAAAGAAACAGCAAGATACGGTTGTAAGACGTCTCGATTAGGTAGATCCTCATATTACCAGTCTCTTTTGCTTTCTGCTGTCTTTTCTTGGCAGAATCAATGCATTGAAATTATTTAGTTTAGTTCTGCCACCCGCCCCGTGCATAGATTCAGATCATGGAGAGATGTCGAGTTTTGGTGATAATTTGGGAGTGGTCATCAGCAACTGTGGAGTTGGAAACAAGTTCATGGTGAATCCCCCTGAAACACCTACAGTTCACAGGAGTGCTTCTCCTCAGCCTTAGGCGCCTCCAACATATAAATCATCCCGAGTCATAAGTAGCCAATAGCAATAATTAAATAGGCACAGTTATTCTCCATCCCCGAAAGTCTCAATCACCGAATCATTTGCATGTTTCCCCTGTTTTCCAACTTCAATCTCACATACCACTTCACCAACGAGATGCGATCATCCTTAAGCTATTAATGGAAAATATTACCAAACTGGTCATTCGGGTCCATTCCCTTCCGCATCGTCCCTGCCACAATTTTCATGGCCAAAGGCCTCGGAAACCTGGGAACGTAGCACCCATTGGAACCAGATGAATTCGTTGCACCATGTACGCGCAGTGACGAAAGCAACCTGTACGTAGACGTATATGTTATTATTACGGCGGTGTTGGTGGTGTAATCAGCCATAAGCAAATAACTGAGGTACTGTTAGGTTACCGCACCGTGCCTCTGATAAGATTCGTGGAAGTATGGATTCCCTGATTGAACGGATCTGGGTTGTTGGCGGGCTGGTCGTGGCTGATGCCATCGTCGTCATCGTTAATCAGAACTTGCGTAAAGCGGGGTCCTGGAAACCTAGGCGCGCTCAATAAACAAAAAGGTATTCTTAGTATTTATATTAGTTGTGCGCTAAGAA
Organism: Fusarium oxysporum f. sp. lycopersici 4287; assembly: GCF_000149955.1. Taxonomy (NCBI): domain Eukaryota; kingdom Fungi; phylum Ascomycota; class Sordariomycetes; order Hypocreales; family Nectriaceae; genus Fusarium; species Fusarium oxysporum. The sequence continues at coordinate 6,489 of NW_017264852.1, forward strand.
AGTAAGAAACCAGGGTCAGGTGGTTGTCCCATGCGGCGTGCGGGCGATGCCCCGGTTTGTTCGGAAAGCCGGACCCTGGGCTTCTACAGGATACGGGGCTGAATTGCCTTGTTAAAAGCAACTTGGGTACCTTGGGGCTGCAAAAGCATCAATCTGGTGGTTGGAACAGCTCTCTAGAACCATGAATTTGGTTTCTCAGATCGCAATTGTCGGCGTGGGCCAGGTCGGAGGCGCCGCAGCATACTCCATCATCCTTACCTCTTTTGTGAGCGAATTACTCCTCGTCGACATCGATATCGATTTGAGAGACGGCCAAGTCCGTGACCTTTCAGACGTGGCCTATAGTTGTAACAGCAGCACGCGCGTGCGAGCGGCCTCACACCATGAGGCAGCCAAGGCCGACATTGTGGTCATCACAGCTGGATCCAAGCACATGATAGGTAAGCGGTCAAAGAGGAAAATCCTGTTTGCTTGCTGTGATTAAGCGCTTCATGTTCTCTAGGCCAAACAACCATCGACTATACATCCCGGAACATGTCAATTGTTCGGGAAGTAGTTGAGACAATGAAGCCGTTCAGATCAGACACAATCCTGCTTGTCGTGTCAAACCCTGTCGACCTGCTCACGTCCCTCGCTCATGAAATCTCCGGACTTCCGACATCTCAAGTCTTGGGCTCAGGCACATTCCTAGACTCGGTGCGGCTCCGTGGGCTCATGGCCATGCGGGCTGGAGTGAGTGCATATGGATCTTGCGATCTTTGAACTTGGGCTAATGGAGTTCTAGATTGCGGCTAATTCGATAGATATCCACGTGTTGGGCGTACATGGAAACTCCCAGGTTGTAGCATGGTCAGCGGCAACAGTTGCTGGCGTCCCCATTAACACATCAATCCCCCCCAACATTCTTGACCGTGTCGAGCTTGCGGATGAATGCAAGCATTGGTCGCAGAGCATAATCAGAGCTAAGGGTTCGACTCCCTTTGGGCTTGGCTCTATTGTGTCCAGTTTGTGTGCGTCTATCTTCTTGGACAAGCGCAATGTTCGTCCCGTCAGCCATTTCCAACCTGACTTTGGTTGCTATTTCAGCTTGCCCGCTGTCATCGGGAAGAAGGGAGTTATGAGTACTATTCAGATGACGTTGGATAGTGACGAGGAGGCACATATAGCTAAGTCAGCGAAGGAACTGAGCGAAACTATTGACTGGATCAATCGGAATTATTAAGCCAAGAATGCCGTGGGCAGATTGGGCTTTTATTATCTGCTAGGCAATCTGGTATACAGCGGCCACTTGCGTCAGACTTGATTAGTAATGTAATCTTTTTTTTTTTTTTAAACTTGAAAATAAACAAATTTATTCAGTCCAAGTTTCGGCATCACTATCAGCCAGCTCTCCTAAGTCCTCAGGTTTATAGCGCAGCGTGCCCAAGACCCTGAAGGCGGAGTTTTTGGCGGCTTCGAGGGTAGCATTAGTGCCGGGGATATAGATGGATTGCTTAGCTCCAGAAGGGTCGACGTGGTAATCGATGACCGTCAGAATAATGTGGTACAGTAGCTCTGGACTATTCGACATGATGAAGAATATGTAACCTCGGCTGTTGGTCAGTGTAAGGATATTTGAGTTATGTGTTTGTATATGTGATGTAGTTTTTATGAGGAAAATGTTATCCTGTTTCTAATGCTCGTGGTGGGTGATATATGCTCATTATCAGGTATACCTTTTATGTCTCAAGAACCTAATCCTATGGATTTCCCAACTTGTTGTTCTTATTACATCATTTCTGATCATATAAGCAAGTTTAAAAAGCAGATCATACATTCTGTATAGTCATATGCCAAGAGCGGGGGCATTAACGCAACTCAGATAATGTGTAGTTTTTTTTTTTTTTTTTTGGTACATTCTATCAACGCATCAACCCCAGCCAGTACGTTGCCACTGTCAGCCTGGTGAGTCCCAGATCTCGTCATAGGCAAGATTTATGCCTTTCTGGGGCACATGTTCTTGGTATTACTGGCTGACTACATAGCGAAACCCTGGTTAGCTGGTGTTTATCCAGAACAAAAAGGTAGGTTTCTCGCCCATGCCAGTGTCTAACTAAGTTTTGGACTCGAGATGTACTTAGGGATGGGGATTCGAGACTTCGGCCTATTTGACTCATGTTCGAGGATGATGTGGTGAGATGGCGAGGCAATGGAACAGACCATGTCCATCAGATCATAGGGCGGATCCAGCCGAGAGCACAACACCACGAAATGAACCCAAGCTAAGAATGCAAGGTCAGAGGAGACCGTCAATCTCGACGAGTTTTAGGTCTTTAAGCCGCTCTTATCCGATGCTTGTCTTAATCTGATCTTGGAGAAGAAGCGTGGCGAAAAGGAGATTAAAATGGTCAATGGTGACTAATACACGCTACACGCATGTGCCCACGTCAAGGCAGACGAGCCGTTTTCGTG
>NW_017264852.1:9105-32660 GCF_000149955.1 Fusarium oxysporum f. sp. lycopersici 4287
TAGTAACCAAGAATGACCAACATCCATATCAGATACTCTCCAGGTAGAGGTTTGAATTTAGATACACAACGCAATTGAACTACTAGAGACGAATCGAGAAGGGAAACCAGACTTTGGGAAATGTGTTGATGCTGAAAGGCCGTTTTAAGAATGACAGAGTTATGGCTCATTTCGTAATTGAGCTGGCTTATCTTGTATTGACAATCACTTAGAGAGAGCGTACTTGAACTGGGAGCAAGCTAACATCGCGGAGTACTTATACATTTCACAATCACATATCAGGAATACAATATAATGCAGTCAAGTTTCATCTCCCCGTGCGATATTGTCTTTGTAGTTGAGCCCCCAATAAGTCCTGAGTTTCGCGGAAAACACTCTCCAGCGAGTGCTTGAAACCCAATGGCGGATTTCCAGGCTCGCCCTTGTGCAGAATCTCGATCTCTCCCACGTACCACTCACGGTGACTCGGCACCCCGACTACGCATGCGTATATCTGACCGCCGCCGTCCTTGTATGTCACGACCTCCATTTGGTGCATTGGGTATAACACCCGCAGGTTCGCTGGGGGGTTAGAGCTTAGCAACCTGGCCGGGGAAAGCGGACGTACCTTCTATCAAGGTCTGCAAGGCTGCAGCCTCACTGTAAATACTTGTTGTCATGAAGACGATGCGTTTGTCTTTAGCTTTGAGGTGGAAGGTAAGTGACCTCTTATTGGCCGGTGGACAACTCACTTGTTTATCCTGAGCTAGGAATATCGGGGGATTATTCAGCACCGTTTGATATGTCTAGCCTAGTCCGATGTAGTTACCCTTACTCCACAGAAATATTCGGGCTTGGCCGACAGCCGACGTGGACGCCTTAAATCTTGACTTCGGTCAGTCATACTCATCTGAGATGTATGTTTCACTCACACTTGGGTTATACGATTGCTTTGGTGGAGATCAAGCCACTAATATGTGAGCAACTCATCGTATTATATGATCGAGCGTCAACTATAAGACCCAAGGATATTGTGCTCAACCTGGGGGCGCTATAGGACCGTGGCATCACTATGACCTCACCCAAGGAGTCAAGCACGACACCTGATGCCATAGGCTACAAAGTTAGGCTGATATGATTTGTGGGTGAACAACACACCTGTTAGATTGGTGGCTGGGAATGGGCTCCGCTTTCCTTTATGGCAATATTATCATTGTATCCAGAAAAGGAGGGGGAATTGAACCATAACATTGTCACATTCTAGCCCGCACTTTTTGATACACTCATCCAATCGTATTCGTGCGTATCTAACAGGAGTCTGCCCCCCACAAGTATCCACTCCGATAATATCTGGAACTTTGATGGGACCGGCTTTATGATGGGCGTTTTCTCAATCAGTATGGTCATTACATATATAGAGAGGCATGGACGACCTATAAATTTACAAGCTAGAAAGCGGGAATGGGTTACGGTAATCCAAGCGATTTATGCGGCAGGCTGGGCTATCGAGCCGTTTATCGTTGTTGCAGGCCAAAATCACCTTCAGAATTAGTACCAAGAATGCAACATTCCGGGCGATTAGGCTATCGCAACGACCCAAAATTGCTAGACAGATAACAATTCAGGTCTCAAGTAGGTAAAACACTTGAACTAATATTTATTAAAGCAAGCAATTGGTATCTATCGTCTTCTAATCCTCGATGGCTACCAAAGTCAACATTCTGTCGACGTTGAGCTATATTAAGGAGAATAGTAATATTACACTTTATATGCCGGCACATATGTCTCGCCTACTTCAGCCTCTTGGCTTCAGGTGCTTTAGGCCCTTAAGAGGGATTATATTCGAGAAATAGAGCATATGATGAAAAGCTCTATAACCTTTCGTCGGAGACTTAGTTTGGATCTGCCTGATAGGAACGAAGTGAAAAAAACATATTAACTTCATTGTTAGTTTGTGATATGCTAGGCAGTTCAGAACTAATTGATTAGATGGTTAGATGTAAGGTTGAGGGATTTCTGTCCTGCACACTTAACTAACCCGCACACTTATCTTGTACGTTACTCTATAAGTTATATATATCAGGATATCAAAGCTGTAAATATGACTTTGTTGATTGCCTGCTCGCGACCAGTGATAGTCTACCGCTTTCAAGACCATAGATCGCGCTTCGAAAAGTACCTTTTTGAATATGTTTTTCATCATGATAAAAGTTAAAAGTCGTGGACTAATTGCTCTTAAAATCATCTGATGGCCCTGAACAAAAATGATTTTCATCTCAGATCACACGGTCACCATGACAAGGTTTCCATGCCGTGCCCATATTGTAAATTGCTTGCCTTGTGTCCATCATGATACATAATAGCCGCCCCTTCTCTTATTCAGTATAACCTCAAGCTTTCCTTCTAACTCGAGGATGTGATTCCTTGCCATATCCAATACTTGCCCTCTGCTAAGAACCTGGCCAAGGTTGGCTGCCGTATCCCTGTCAGCAAGGCTAAGTGCCTGCGCCGCTGGCAGAACTGCGAGAAGCCTTTCAAATTGCGTCTTGAGTCGGGCACGGTAATGTTTCTCGACAAGGTTATGGCTTGCTCGGGCGTGTGCTTGATTGCTGGGAGCTGCGCCACGACGCTTGCGATTCTTTGAATCACGCGATGCTGATCGAAGTTGAACGTCGGGAGCAGGAAGTGAAATACTCTTGCTGGGGGTTTGTTGATCCGATGGGCTACTCTCCTGTTCAGGAAGAGTCAATGGCCCACTCGTTGCCTCCCTCAGCGGTTCTTTGTTGGTATCGGGGCAGATATAGTCAAGGTTCATCTCAAGACTTGGTTGGTAGGTCGTAAAGAGATCGGCTTCCAGTAAATCAGAAAGCCAAGATGACCCGAATGTGTTGTTAAGGTGCTCAGAAGTCAAATTCTCATTCATATTCGTTATATGATTCTTGATAGTGGCTGTTGTTATGATCCTGTAAGTAGTGGCTCTAGCTGTCAGGCTGGAATAAACTCACCCTGCCCCGATGAGCAATCAGGAGGCATCTGTAGACAATTATCATTGCACTGGTCACTCAAAGTCAGATTAGGCGAAGGCGTAATGCCCACATACTACTCTGTATTACCGACTGTAAATAGTAGTCTTTGAGCAACTTACTTGAAACTGGGATTCATCATACCCTTGGGCAAGGCTGTCAAGGATACCATCAACCTCCACGGTTGCCATTTGGGCGTTATGGCTAGGGCTTTAAGTCGGTTGGGGACTTTAATGAATCTTTCAAAAGGAACATCAGATGAATTATAATGTTTTGTCATGAAGTTCACGATATCATCCAGGAGCAACTGACATTGTACAAATGAATTCTACCATTCTATCTTATGGCTTACTCTCGACGGAAATTCCAGGGCCAATAACGGACTACATATCAAGATAGTGGCGAATCGTAGATCCTATCGACTGATGTGAGCAAGTTTAGATCGATCGTATGTCTTGACGGTCGGACACCTCCACGCCTCCAGAGTTTTGTCCACCCATTGATTAGTTATCAGAGTAAAGATAACTCCATGGAGGAACCGGGTTGGGCGGTCGACCCCGGGCCGGTCCTCGGCTTGGTCAACGAAGCTTTGTCTGGATGGCGGTCTAGACAGGTCCATACCTTTAGCTGAAGTTTGATGCGTCAGATGGAGTGTCATTACAATACACCTTGAGTAGATGAGATGACATTATTTGCTGCTAGCCTATTAACTTTGATCGAACGTATTGACAACAACTTTGGCGAAAACAGCTGAGCAGGCGGTTTATTTTAGCATGATAACACGAACTGGATTGCTGGAATTCGTAGTGTATGCGGCTTATCGCAAAAGATGCCGTGGTTATTGGAAAGTGTCGTGAGAATTCGACCACTAAAATCTACTTTTCAAAACCGCCCACGGAATAATCATGTGATTGATGAAGAGGAGATGACAGGCAACATGGAACAAGCCGGATGCGCGTCAAACTTTGCGAATGCCCTTCTAGCCGTCATCTGACTCTGATTGGCAAGATCCTTGATTCCTCAGTCCATCAAAATTGACTATGATCAGGCCAAATTGATATGTGAAAGATTAATTTAACCTTTTCACAATGCCGTCTTGTTGTACTGCCTAGACCGTATAACCTCTGCTGGTCAACAAAAAGACAACACTAGCCTAGAAATTACCAACAGTTTTCCACTAACAGTCTGATTCTCCTATCACCTCATCCCGTTCCTCTCTAAGACAACACGCTCTATAACTCTCCTCTCCGTGTCCGGTGTCACGACACCGCCAGATTGCCTCTCGTCAACAGACCGCCGCTGCCTTCTACGAGTGGCTTACAGCGATGAAAAGTCGATATGCACTAGTGACTATTTGCACAGACGAAGGATCCGACTTCTACAATTGAATTATACGCCCCTCAAAATAGAATTTCCGCCATATTCATCGCCACCATGTCTATCGAAACACTGAGGCAGCATACTCACATCTTGGTCGGTGGCACGATCTTTGCTCAGGCTGGAAGGAAGGGTATTATTCACCATGACTGACAGGGGTTATTTATTTCACACGGTTAGAACCATGACAGGTTCAGTGTGCTCTGCGCTGCAACGTACATTTCATCAGAGACTTCTGTTGCGGAAAGGAAGAAGCGAATAAAAACCAGATCTTCACAATCATGTGCCATTTTCCGTGCGCCTGAACCTCCCCCATTGTGGGATCCATGGATTGTCGATCGGCGTTCGTGGTGAGATATAGTAAATAATAGAAGTCCTAACATTCTCCTCTTCTCGGTCCAGCCTTTCAGTAGCGGATGCGGAAGGAAAGCCTGTTCGAGACTTTCCGCCACCGGCAAAAAAAATCCTTTGCTCAACATAATGACTATCATATAAAGTCTCATATAAAGTGTCAAAATGTAGGTTCGTCATACTTGCCGCCCTGCTGGTACAGTAATCGAAGGTTGACCGAAATGTTCCTGTACATAGTATCACCTTCTCGAGTTATAGCTCACGGACTCGTGCCCGCTGAATAAATCCAAGCAGATCCGCCTCTTTGGCAGAAATCCCAGAAAACTTGCAACGCTTTAGGATGGGCAGCCTATCGAGTTCGACTATGCGCTGTAGAATGGTTTCGTAGTAGAAATGACCGACTAAGGCCGAATAACCTATTGGGACCCGAAGATAATTTATTTCCAAGTTTTCAAGTTGGTTGCATAGCCGAAGGAGTCTTGAAAGGCCGACAAAGTCGTTTTCATCTTCAGCCTCTGCTTGTACCTCAGCCGCATCCCTCTTGGAGGATCGCCCCACGTCCTGTTTGTTCTCTTGTAGAGCTCTAGGAAACGCGAAAACCCGAGTGGAGAGGCTTATTGATAATGACCTTAGGGTTGCCAAAGTCTTAGCAAAACCAGAGTCATTCCACTCGATTGCATTGATTTGATCGCACGCCAAGCTAGAGCAATGCATGTCCGGTTCGCTGAAGAGGTTGAGGCTGTCAATGCGCAAGCTGCTCGCGGCTAATGCAGATACAACCGTATCAAACGTGTGCATTGTGCGTAGCCACACACTCTTCTGCAAGGGGAGTAAAGGCCCTGAATCGGCAGGTAAGGTTGTTTCTTCGCCGTTACGGACAATGGCTACTCGTAGTGTAAGCAACCGAGGACTTCCGTTCTTGCTGTATTTTGCAAGCCCGTTGAATGCTTGGCTAAGTAGATTGACTTCTTGCGTCCTCCGCGTTTCTTCATTTTGCCAATAATTTTGCCTCCCTGGTTTCCGGCTTCCGCATTCATCAACGATACCTACAAGATACAGGTGCTGGATTAGAGATTGAAGACCCCCAACTTGAATACCCTCAGCGAATGTCCGTAGAGCATCAACCATAAGCTTGATGTGTTTCGAACGAAAGAACGTCCTGAAACGATACTGAGAGGATCTCAAGGCAAGTGATTTGCAGGTGAGGCGAAGATTGCAAATATCGTCGAGGTCTAGCATCTGAACAATACATTCGACAACAGGTTCTGGACAGCTTTCCAGACCTAAAGGCATGTTTTATATGGATAGTAAACAAGAATATGTGAGAACGAGGCCGTTTGTTCCTCTTTGGTGTTTAAGATGGGCATGTTGATTTGTATAAAACGGGACAATATATCCAGAGTTAGGTACACTAAGGTGGCAAAATGGCATGGCCTCGACGCTTAGTGGGAACCATTCAAGAATAGACATGACGAAATGGTGGTGGATCAGACAGCTATCCTCTCACCTAGCTGTTGGTGTTGGGTCTTGCTTGACTGGATCATGTGACTGGGCCCACAGAAAATTATCACATAATGCCATTTAGACAGCCCCGTCACCACGACTCACTGGGCCTAAGGTCTATAATGGCGTAATGGCGTAGTGGCGTAATGGCGATTGCGGGGTAAGACCGCGGTCAGGAGACACCGTCTCTAGGTATTGACCATCAGATCATGGATAGTAAAGTTGATAAGGAAGCACGTCATTATTACAATGCCAAAAACGCCGTCTAGAGGTCAGATCATTTACATAACCCTACTGCTCCCTACTCAGGTATTCCTAGCGCTGCATTTGAAGGCACCCGCCACTTCAGATCATCATATCAGATCATGTGGAGTCCTGTTGAGCTTAAAACTAATACTATATACACCCTTGGCAGTTGGCTGTCAGAACAACGAGCTATGAAAGAGTTCCATACATTTTTGTGGGTCATAGTTTCCTAAGAAGTGTCTACAATGGCAGGCGGACTACTTCCCAACAAGCTCATCTTGAAACATTTCGTTGCCAACAGAGTGGTATCACGTAAGCATCGTCATGAGGGTGATGCAGCAAATTACCGAAACGCCTAACATGGAAATTCTTATAAATAACATATAATCATTATGCCCAATCGGTACCTTATCTGTTATTGTTGCAGTGTGTATGTGTAAATGTATGTATTCTGCGGCGTTGGCTTGCTGGATCCTTACATCTTGCTGCACATTGTAGCATTTTGTGCCTAGACTTGGTGGTCGTACCTGATACCTTTAAATGAGAGTTTCCACTACCAAAACCCATTTACCTGGCTAATCTCATAGTATCTACATGTAATTTGAAGTATGCTCCTTTAGGTATAAGATGGCCAGGGCCCGATCCAGGCATCGCATTTTAACTTGCAAAACGCCCCGCTACTGCCTCAGTATCACTGCCCTGTGATGCCCAAAGGATCCATATATTGGGCTGAGAGGCAACTACTTCATGATGCAGGCTCCAAACCTCACGTGGAATAACTTCTGACTTGCATCTCCTCCACTACATACCTTACCTACTAGGTATTTAGCAACAAAATATCCCACTCATCAACGCTATCAAGAACTCAACATTAAAGACATCACACTCCATAATGCCAGAACACCTCAGTGTCACCGCCATCCTCAGTGGCATGGCAGACGCTCTCCCTACACATCCTCCCAGCGATAACTCATCGGATCTCGCATCGTCCTACGAAGCCATCGCTCTCCTCATTCATTCCTACTTGGCCGCTCTTGGATTCAAGCTTCAAAGTTTTGACGAGGACAAGAAACTACGTAAGTATCCCCTTCCATCCCCACCATGTCTTAGCTGACACCAAAGCAATAGCTAATCGTTGGCTCCTCGCCTACCGCCACAATGGAACTCGGGTTTTGGCTCTTATAGCTTTTTATACTCGTATAAGCAGTCGTCCATGGCTTTCAGTATCCGTGTCAATCCCATGGGTAAAAAGGTCGAGATCCTGGGACTGGCGGTTGGAGATGACAACATTCATCGTTTTGAGCGATCTGTTGGCGAAGTCGTGAAGTCTAATGAACTCCCCATTAGCATTACAATTAAGGACAATGAGGAAGATCGAAGTGATCTTGCTGAAAAGCTTCGGGGCTTATTTACCTCGGAGCTAGCCATCGCTGGTGTGTTCCCCCTTGTCGATGCTTTCATCTATTACCTTATACTGAACACCCTCCACAGATATACTTCATGATCTCAAAGTCCACATCATCCAGAAATTAATTCCTAAGCTTCGAAGCGAAGGTTATGTCGAGCCCGCTGAAGCAGAAGTCAACACGCGCTCCGAGCGCAGGGCCCATGTAGCGCAGGGCCCTAACCGACCTTGCCATGGTGATCCCATATTAAACTCCTATATGCTCCCGCCTCCAGCGATTCCACGCCCTGAGATGGCCCGTCCTCGACCTCATCAAGTAGGCGACTTTCCCCCTCCAGGATTTGAGGATGAGTATGAAATGAACCGGCCTCCACGAAGCGGCCTTCAAATGCCTGGTAAATCGCCTTACAATATTGGCCACGATGACTTGAATCCGCCTGATCTTGGCCCCCATGATCCTCTTCGTGGTTCGTGCACCGGTGGGTTACCTCGACACGGTGGTGGCTCGGTTATGCCTCCCACCTTTGATAACCTATTATTTGGAGGTCAAGGAGGCGATGAATCATCCGGCTTCGATCCTCAAGTGCCGCCTGGAGCGCGATGGGATCCCACTGGCCCTGGTAGAAACCCAAGATTCCCTGGTCCTAGTAACGGAAGGGGAAGCAATCCATTTGGCGGAGACATCATTTAAGCATAGTGGTATATCCATCGACGAGCTTGGTATGAACAAGAAGGAGGTACAATTGAGAAGAACCTTCCTGCAGGTTTTGTTAAAGGCCCATCTATGCATGGAGCTATTAAAAGCTATAGCTATGACCACACCAAATAACAACCTCGACAGCCAGAAAAGGGCGATAAAGATAATAAAAAGACGAAGTATTAGCTTGCTGAGCACAGCGTTAGCGAGTTCTCCCATACCTTCAGCTTCCCGTCCTATATGGATTAGGATAGTGTCGGCGCCAGCTTCCAAGATGGCATCATAAGTATTATTATCCTGATGGTCAAGAAACACGAGTCCATTAATATTAATTGAACTGATCTGCGAGGGCAACAAATACGGCGTCGTGGTTAACCTTCACTGATTGTAACTTGTCTTACCATTCTTATTTCCTTTGGAGGCTTCTTTTGGATATCTATGATATAATTCGGCCCCTATCTTCGCTTATTTATTAAAGGTACACGCTCTCTGCAACTTTCATAGTAAAATCTACAAGATAGTCTTGTTTAAAACAGCCACTAGTCCTCTTAAGTGAATCTTATACGACCCTTTGCCTGATAAATACGTTTTACTATCCCAGTAGTGTTATGGTGGTATTGCCAGATGATGTCGTGGTCGTAGAATTGTAAGGAAGTTGTAAAATGCTTGGCAAAGTTAGCAGGGATGCAGAACATAGTTGCCATAATAGGGTTCTCTGGGAACGTAGAGAATGTTTTGGCCGCTGAGCTTCTTAGTTGTCTCTTAGCTTGGACGATTTAATCTTATCCCTTGCTGACTGTTCACCGTAGGGGTATCCAGCAAAGGGTGCCTTTTTTTCTTCTTTTTTCTTTTTTTTTCGAGCTGGCATAGATACTGTTCATATCCCGCACTAGCTCTGGAACGACGTCATCCTTCCCCAGCTGCCGACGACAGTGTCTGACCATACTCCTGACGCGCCTTCCGTGCTATTGAATCCTCATCTGACCGGATTCACCTTCGCTTCGTGAGCAGATATAGACTCCATATGTGTCTGAAACGTCGCAATGATATATAGCAGAAATCACATTAAACGACCGCATATGTCTGGGCATGATACCGCCCTGAGAACTTTCCTTGGCCACGGGCAAGGAAGCCCCCCGGGGCTTAGAGATTAGATAACAGGATTGGTCTACAGGGAATCAGATGGCATAGGCTGTCTATTGGCTACATCTAGAAGCTATGAACATGTCAACTTTGGTCAATGTTATCGGTATTTATGTTAGACGGAAAATAGTTGAAGTGAAAGCCTCCTACATCTTCAACGCTACTTTCTAGGAAAGCACCCAAATCAAATTCACCAATTTTATCCTCAAACGTAGGGAAACTCGCAAAGTCCTACATCCATATTAGCTATCACCTCACCAGTACCTAAAGAGATAGAACGGTATTTACAGTCATATTACAGTTTTCTATATTTAATGTCGCGCTCTGAACCAAGTCAAAAGGTGGGTTAGCCGCCATAGAAGCAGGTGTAAGTGGCAGAGCTACTGCTGGCTGTCCCGTAAGCACGGCATGCGAAAGACTAGAATTTGGGGCATCCTTCCTTATGCCGACGGGGTTGATATGAGGCACTGGGCTCGGAGCAGCATTCGCGGGGCGTGTCGCTGTAGAGCCAGCGTTCAATTTCGGAATCTTACAAGTCATCATCTACGGGATGTTAGCAATGGGGAAGCAACTCAGTCTCATGCAAGAAGCCCATTACCTCGTCTTTGACGTTCGTGGCCCTCCTCTTGAGAATAGTCCCTTTGGGAAAGGGGATTTTCTCGCGAACGGCTTTGCTAAGCTATGGAGTTGGCAAGGCAGGCTTGCTCGTCTGTGACAGTGGGGAAACGGTGCTTCTTGGCTTGACACTGTTGTTGGCATCTGCTGGCTGGACTGGCGGGAGGCGAGACCGTTCTTGCAGTGTACCCTGGACCCCACGCGGGGACGTCTCGGGAATCTGGTTTTCACTTGAATCGTTCTGCCACTGCACCGACCAATTGTGATCCGTGTTCCCTTCCTGTTGAAATGATGTTTGTTTCGCCGTTATTGATGGCGGGGTCGTTTGGCTATTGGACTGTTGAAAAGTACGTAAATTAGAGGCTTATGTCTAGTCATGCATGCGCACTATACCTACATTGTCGCCTAGGCCGTCTACTTCTGCTTTCCGGAAATCAAGTACTATACTGTAGGTAAGCTATTGGGCAAAAAAATTAAGGGAGTCAAGATAACGGCGAGATCCGAAAAAGTAGATAGGAAAACACACTGATGTTGTTTATTGGTTGAGTGCCGAGTTTTATCTGCTTAGTAGTATCAGGCAATGCGCCTGGTCTTGATGTTTGTAGACCGGGTTGTTGAAAAAGCTTTGAATTTTGTCTAGGCCTCTGACCTCCCTGGCTACCAGATATTCCATTATTTCGATATAGACTGCTTCTGCCTTGTCGCGCTGTTATCTGATTCTCGTTTTGCTGCTTCATCGAAGTCAGTTGCATGTGGGATTTCTGCGAGGCTGAATTGCTACTACTATAATCTCGGACACCTGAGATTGCGGGAGTCATGCTACCTATGCCTACTTCGCCAGAGTTATAGAAGGCGTTATGGGTGGCACTGCCTGGAGCCTGCAGTAGTAGTAAGGAGCTTTGGGTCTGCGGCCAGCTAATATTCCACTTTGGCCAGTTTTGTTGCTACGTATTATGTTAGCTATGTTAGGAGGGAAAGCGTGTTCTAGAAGCGATACCTGTATATGACAGGCATATTGACATGCTTTAATCCTCCTATTCTCATTCTTTTGAGCGTTGAACATGGCTTAGAAGAGGCAAAACTATTTATAGAGAAAACAGCTGTCTGGCGATAGATTGGGAACGTTGGGAGCTAGAAGAAGATTTGAGTGCGTGGAGTCTAAGCGGGAGTCAATGGTCTTATTCCGGAGGGCATTCTTTAGTCGCAAGCCTTTGTCGTGCCGATCACTGCCAGGGCTGTGCCTCTGAACCCTGACGTCGGAATCGGCCTTGAGAATGGATTGAGCACATTGAAACATGCTATTGTGAAGGAAATACTCGTAAATGTATGTATTGAGTTGTGTCTGTTTGTTGTAATTTTCCTGTAAATGTTTCGAGGCATCATGAGGATGGCCGGTCTTGGCCTTCAAGTTGGCCATATTGATACTGGTCGTGGCCCGTGCTCTTAGAAAATATCTCTAGCGGGACTCAAGCTCACGAATGGGTTGGCCAGACAGTGGTAAGGCTGACGAGTTCGAAACCAAAAGTGTAGGGCTTGAATCAGGAGCCAAGGTGATATAATAAGTGTCAGCTGTGTATATAAGACCTTTTCAGCTCAACGGGCATTGCTAATTCTGAAAGCGAAATTGAGAGCAGTGTCACATGCCTGAACAGGAGCTGTGAGTCCTGAAGGGGAAAGGGATAAACTTTCCGAATCAGATCATACCCGCCGAATGATTTGTGGGACGTAACCACTACACGTATCTAGGTTAACAAGGGTATATATTGTTGAACAGATGCTGGGGTCTCACATGCAAGCAGGGATACTTTAAGATTACAACCGAAATGGTAAAACCTCAAGGGACAGAATTAAAACAAAACACAACACGAATATACTAATCTGCATCAATGGACCGAATACACGTAATATCTGACACATGTCTGCTAAGAGTGGTTAGTTTAATTCTTTTGAGAATATATAATGATCTGATGTCAAGAGAGTAGACGCAGCCTGCATCTACCGCCCCAGAACGCACGTCACTCGGATAAGTCGCCCATGTAGCAATTCTTAAGCCAAGCTTTCAGACTAGTCAGAAAAGGACATTATGTTCCACTTTTTAGTCAATGCTAATAGGTTCTTTTTGAAGGATCTCGTCGGTTGTTCGTACTCCTGAAGTAATAATAGGCCTTAAGCCTCACCATTTGCAATGAGGTACCCCGGGTACCTACCATGAAGATATGCTCGTCGTAAGCGGGGGCACGAGTGGCGTTGTGATATGACCCATGCCAGTCGCGTCGGGGAAGTGCGAATCCGAAGCCACCGATTCAATGTTGGGTCACTAATTCGAGTTTCTAGTCAAATCATGGAGCTAACTAAGAGCATCGAAGCGTTCATCCCTGTTAAATATGTGAGACAGAGCAGTACAAATTTTAGGCTTAGATGCCATTTCGGTGTAGATCTGCTGACGATTTTTTTCTCCAAGCCTGTCGTTGCAGCTGTCAAAAGATTTTCAAAGTGAGAGGTGAAAACATGTAAGTGGTCGGGCAATGGCTTCGAATTGGAAAAATGATTTCACAGCATTGTCCTACTATCACATGATACCTAGTCAAATAGGAAACTAAACCATGTTAAACCATACAGCTGATCCTGGTTTTTTTTTTTTTTTTTTGGTTCGTTTGATACAGTTAATAATAAAAAGTTGCAGAAAAAGGAAGGAAGCATGAGCGTTGTAGAGATTCACCTGTATGGTTAATGGTGTGCGGGACAAGCTGGGTGTCAGCGACAACTGACCACGGTAGCTAAAAACTGGACTAGAGTCAAGATCCAGCTGATCACCAGCCAGAACCAACGATTGCCTACCTCCTAGGTGGTATCTAACGAATATAGGTCTCGACCTCGGTACAGAGTACTTGGAATTATTATGGCCTCGTTAGGGCTGGTGCGTTGATTTTGATACATGTGCAAGGCAGTCGGACATGAAACAAGTCGATGACTATTAGCGACCAAACGGGGCTTTCCCTCACACCTTACCTTACATTAGATAAAAACCTAGATCCTAATAGCTCGATGAAAATGGCTGGCTAGACATTGGGCGACATAATAGCTAAGACATTTGATTTAGAAATCAACGTGGTGCACATATCAATTCGTAGTGTGCGGCGGCCGCCAATCAGCCACCTATCCATTCATTCGTTCATCAGATCATGCGGCTGGGATGACATTTGCTCCAGGAACTTCCCACGGCATTCAAACTGGTGGTCAGATATCGACAGACAAAACATCATGTCATTTCTTAGTTACCATCCTTTGAATTCATGGTCCTTCATATGTTTGCGATGAGTCGAGACAGACTAACGCGATTTCACACTTTCAAGCAGATTCGATGATCTGACATAAAGGCAATAATATATGACATGATTCTAGGTTTAATGGATGAAAACCCTCCATCTCCTTACCATTTATGACGTTACTACACTCGGAAACAGCCACGTATCCGCCAACAGTTCACGGTCATCTCCAGAGGCAATTTGTCAATCTTGAAGGTTCTCTCTACACGGGCATTCTAGTACACTTAAATACTCCTCCCTTGCAAAGCTATAGGTTGCGCTAAAACCTGCCATTGATAACCTTGGCTACAAATGATGAATTTCTACCTGCACCAGGACCCTCTGTTATACCAACCTCGGGCCTCATATCTCCCCATTGAATCTCGTGTATGCAATTCTCTCCCCTCTCGTTCCTTGCGTACATGGTTTCGCGTCGGCATTGTCTATGCTACCTATTTCCGCCATTAACGACGATCCCTCGTTCGCAGAACATTGGTCGACTGTCAAAGTCTAATACCTGGTGGGCTGTTACGGAGGTGCCTTTGCATGTCAGTCATATCGAATCCCAGCTTCTTGAGTCTGTGATTATCTCAGCCTGCATTGACACGCAGCCCAGGGCCACCAAAAGTCATATGCGATAATCTTAGCCGTTAGTAATAAATCAGTGGTTCCTTTAGACTCCGCGGGTTTCAGCCAAGGACCCAGCCATGACGGCCACTATCTCATCGATCCCCCACCTGCAATCCCCTACTCTAACTCAGGATTGGGACGCGGACGGAATATCGACTCTATCTCGTCGTGATTTGACGTTGCCTGGCAACAATAATGGACATATTCCAAAGATTTGTGAGAAGTATCCAAGAACTCTACAAGATATCATAGACCTCACCAATCATATCTTGCGATACAGGATATCGCCACTGAATCACAATCACGACCAGAATCTGGATGAAGGATGTCAAAATATCCGTTCTAGCTTCAGCAAAGGCCTTCTCAGTAGCACGGTTCGCATATACGAGAGAAAGAGCGTAGAGTCTCCTCTCCGCCAGGCAGCTAACCCTCATGCTGGCGTTTTCAGATATGATGACAACCCACCAAGAGGGCTGAGAAAATATACTGGAAAATATGAGGTGCTCGGGACCTATGCCGACAACGTCCACAGAAAGTCGAATGAACAGATCCGACCAGCTCTGCGTTCACGCCGTCATCATCGGTCTCCAGGCACACTCCCGCTTTACAAATCGGTTCGCTTCGACTCAGCCCTGGAGAATATTATCTATTTTCATGAGATGGACCGTCCCTTCGATGTGAGGAAAGATACATCACCTGTCACAGATTGTGACGAAACCGATTTGTTCCCACCCCCATATAAGAGTCTCAAAAAAAGGACATCGTTTTATGAATGGGAGTTATTTACCCCTAACTTCCCTCATCATACTACCGCTCGTGAAACCATGCCCGTCAGGCTTGAGAGGGTATCTCTTTGCAATGATCAAATGGCTATACTAGGCTCTGTTATAGTGGCCAACTTGGCTTTCGAAAAGTCAGTCGTCTGCCGTTTTACATTCGATTTCTGGAAAACTATTTGGGAAACTACAGCTAAATACGATCATGAGACATTCAATATTGGCGAAATACCCGGATATGATCGATTTGTTTTCTCTATAATGCTGGCTAATACCGTTGACTTTGAGGCACAACCTTTATTCCTTTGTATACGCTATGATGTTAATGGACAAGAATACTGGGATAATAATTCCGGTACCAACTTTCAAGTTGATGTTATAAAGAGATATCTCTGCTGGGGTAATAAAGGGTAGCTATAACCAGCTTTTGCGTGTGCAGTCAACCAGGGTTCCGAAGACAGGGTGGAAAAAAAGAAAAGGCCAAAATATTAACACGCTTTTATTCGCACCTGCGATTTAACTTTACGCAGCCGCTTGCACCAAGTTTCAAGGCATTTTAGGTCCCACTAAGGGACAGAGAGCGATAGTGTCTAAATAATTAGAATTTTGCGCCATAGCTGTTATTATGTTATGGAGACAATTTGTGTAGCTTATAAAGGGAACTCGCGAAATCTCAGCCTATTTACATTTCTCCCGGCATTGATAAATCGGCATTGATCCGACAACACACCACTGTTTCCGGTTATATCGCATCTAGTTATGTACCAGGCTCGTTTGCACTTCGATGGCCTCGAGCCAGTCTGTTTAAAGCCATCGATATCAGCTAGGATAATAGTAGATTTTGCGACTGTGTTCACAAGTGTAAACTATTCGCGAATAAATAGCGAGATCTTCATTTTTATCTTTCTGGTAATTATACTCACTATCACAACGTGTCTCAAACTCTGAGTGCCATCCATATACCCAAGATTCGAGTTGCAGCCATCTAGGTCTGCGGTCGATTTCCTTTCTCAGCCGCATTCTCTCGGTCATTGACTACACGTTCGACAGCAGTTTCAATATCTTCAGCGCCATCAAGCATATCCAGCCAGGCTGTCCGCACCGTCTCATGCTCAAGCAACGACACAATAACTTCAGCTACAGATGCCCGGCTAACACTACCCCTCGACGTTGTAGTTTTTCCAAGCTCGATCAACCCTGCGGGTTCGTCCGACAGTATGCCCAGGCGAAGACTTATCCCCGAGAAGTTAGCTCGGGTGGACGCCTCTTGAAGAAGTATCTCATCTGCTGCTAATTTAGCTTGACAGTAGCTCAAGAGACCGCCTCTCTGCATCTCTTGAGCGTATATCCAGGCGTCCTCATCCCACCAACTAGGTCGCTCTCGGCGACAGTTAATATACGAAATAAGAAGTAATTTTTTAACAGTCGGCATTTGGACTGCAGCTTTAATAAAGTTAATAGCAGCATCTCGGTCGATCGCAAACGTCTAGCGAGGTTTATTAGGCGTTATATTCGATTGAGTTGACATATTTCTTACTTGGTCAGGCCTTGCCTCCCCACCTGCTCCAGCGCACCAAACAACGGTATGTGGTTTGACTTCATCGAGGATCGATCTTGCCTGGGAAGTATCGTGGACATGTTCCAAATTACGGACCAGCACGTTTAAATCTCCCTGGTCAGCAGTGGCTAGGCTGTTGATCTCGGAGACTTGATCCTGACTCCGAATGAGACTAGTGACGGTCCACGACTTCTTGAGTAGTTGCTGCGTAAGGATCTGAGCAATCCTTCCATGGCCGCCGATGATCAGGACGTGTCGACTCATTGTAGAAGCTGCCAATCTCTCTGGCGGCGTGTTTCGGCGATTGCCTGAGAGTGGTTCATTACTGAGATAGGCAAGCCTTTGTTAAGGCAAATATAATAGACCGCGCAGAAATCCCCCCCTATGAAATCTCGGCGCCAGGGAGGAAGGCACTAAAGCAGCTGATAAGTAATAGCGTAAATCATGCTATGGTGACGATGCGGTGTCGAATAATGATGAAATGGCAGCTTTACTACGTCATTAAGTAGTCATGAGCCACAGGATATTAGGCGCGTTACTCTCCGTATACGAAGACAGAATTCCCAGATGCTCATTCGTCAACCTGGCAACTTAAAGTCCCGCTATGATCTGAACCAAGCCACATGGTGGGAAGATTATGACAAAAAATATTCAATAATAATCGACTTAGGAACGTGAAAATAATTTACCCATTCAGCTGTTTCTCAAGTTATTGGCGTCCCTCAAACCGTGTGGCCGAGTAACTCTTTTCTGGCAGCAGCTATGAGCCCCGCATGTCACAACTGTTACCTTACCCTTCCAGATGAACCAGGAAACTGTGGATTCACTGGGGCCCGACGGCCGATCCAGTTCCATAATGAAGACTAGTCATTGAATTGTTGCAGGAAGAAACTCGGGAACCATTGATATCAGGCAAACTTAGAGCTAATCAAATATGTTCTGTCATCTCTATTATTTTGCAAAAATGAATATATGAATGCCCTACCTGTATGTCAAATTATGTGATTAAAGGCTCTGATCATTAGCCGATAATTGTATGCGGAAGAAGCCGAGTTACGCCGGAGCCTAATGAGTAGCAATCAACTTCATGCAGACACCGACTAGGGTAATGAGAAGGGTAAGATAGTCAGTCAAGCCAAATACAGCGTCCGGTTCAGTATTAAATATTATTCGTTCAGAAAACCTAACATTATAGTTCAAAACGACCCTTCAAGAAGCCTCATCGTCTGCATAACTTGTTCTGCTAAACCAACTCAAGGATTGGATCGCTAAACCGGGATGCTGCAGTAGCACCACCATCGATGACAAAATCTGCACCGTTAATAAAGCTTGCATCCGGGCCTGACAAGAAAGCGACAAGACTTGCAACCTCATCAGCGCAGCCGGCTCTGGGAATCGGAGTCTCCGGAATCATCTTTCTTAACCGATCTCCCAACTCTGAATCTAACTCCTTTCGTATCATTGCCGTCATGATCACACCCGGACTGATTGTGTTCAGTCTCACTCCTTTCTTTTGTCCTTGTCGAATTGCAGCCTGCATGCGAACGATGTTTCCCCACTTGGAAATGCCGTATGCCAGCTCAGGTGAACCCTCTAGGTCGGTAGCATCGTGACCTAGTAGTTGTTCTCTTGGGGATGTCGCGAGATGCTTCTCCAGCTCAGGACTAATAGCCTTCTGGACCAAATAGCCAGCTATACTTGCAATAGAGATCAACGAGGAACCAGGAGGCATAACCTCAAGGAAGACGTCAATGACATTAGCTGTTCCGAGCAGGTTGACCTCGAAGATCCTTCGAGCAGTACCCATCCCGGGGGAAATACCAGCGGTATTCACTACTGCGTTCAACCTAGCCGCCTCGGAAGCGATCTTGGCGAGATTTTTGACAGAATCATTGCTTGACACGTCAACAATATGAGTTTGTACTTCGTGCCCATCACTTCGGAGGGAAGATGCAGCAAAATCGAGGACTTTCGGCGAGTTATCGGCAAGAAAAACGAGGCGTCCTGCCCCAAGGCGACGGGCAATGGCGAGGCCCATGCCGCCGGCACCGAGCACAAGTAGTCCACTTCGAGATGAAGCCATTGCAAATTAGTTTGAGAACATATAATGGCGAGATGGCCGACGCTGGTTTACCCACGTCAATGAAAAATGGTCCTTGTTTGCAATAAATATAGTCCATATTCCTCTGCCCACCCTAGAATACGTTCGTCAACGGATCAGATGATTAGTAGCAGTGGCTCGGCAGCTCGGAGGCCCCCGACTCGTTAGAGTTGACAAGAGATGGGCCCACCATTAGATCAGATCATAGGCTGCAGCACACCAAACTCTCTCTACCTCAACAAGGGTAAAATATACAGAAATAGGGTTTCCAGATTATATCATGACTACGAAATGATTCATTGAAACATGCGATATAGGGTCCAAAGGTTGCGGTTGATCTGACTACGTCGTAAGACGACTGGTAAGGGTGCATCAGCCAAGGAAAGGGGGGGCTCATACGAGTCTGAACTCTAATAGCCTGAAGGAGGTGCGGAGGCCTGATGACAATGTGGTGGATCTAACATGAATACCCATTGATGACTAGGAATTTCCGGGGAGAATGTGAAGAGGAAATTAATCAAAATCTCGTAAGTGAACCTTGGATCTGCATCTATACACGAACTCGTGATCTATCAGGAGACAGACACTAAAGCATGTCATGGAATGCACGTCGGGGGGACGTTGAATTGAAGAAGCCGTGATGCGTCCCTATGTCTTGTTCACCTGGCATTTAAGGTCTTCGGGTTCTAACACTAAAATACATTCTAGAGTCGTCTGAAACTCATAGCGAGCATCTTACACCCATCATAAAGTCCGGACACGCCCCTCAGCTGTTGTCAAACTTCGGTTCTGTTCATTTGAGCGCATCAGAACCGCTTACCGACGAGCAATATGCTCCCGGTCATACCAGGCCCTATGTGCCCACTATCTTCTAGGAGATACATAGGTAGAACTTCTTAATAGATTAGGAATATAAGCAATGTGATATAGCGAGTTATGAATCGAGAAATTGCTGGTGCTTCTATCGCAGGTTGAAATAAGGGGGCGACAGGTATCTTTTAATCAATGCATTTTAATTGGCTATAACCCCCTGCTGTGACCTGGCGGGAGGTTCAACATAACTCAAGGGATACGTTAGCATGGCATCGAGGCGGTAGAAATGGACTTCTTTTGTATCAATATCAATATCAACATGACACTCATTCAGAATTACTATTCTATGAAGCCTATCGAACGTAAAAATAGTATATACATAGACGAGCCACTTGATCTCGTGAACGAAAGCCTGGATCATCTGTTCGTATACGCTTCATATTGCGTTTACTGGCTGCGGAGCTCAGTGGTGAGTTGTAGAGTGGCGTGAATAGTTAGGCCTTCCGGAAGGTTTGGTCACTAGAGCTCTAAAATTTGAGGACAGGAAGGTTTTAATTCACAGTCAACCAAAATATTCCTAATTACATGAAATGGCATCGTAAATAAATAGTCAGTAATTTAATAATTGCACATGACTTGGTTGTAGGTCGAGAAATGATTGACTGAGAACGTCCAGGTTCCATCCTCCTTGCTATAACTCTGAAAACTTGTTCCCGCAACGCTTTTCGGGCGCTCAATATGGCTCGCAACTTGACGCCTGGCCTCATCCTCTGACAGATCTTGTCCTTTTGTCTTCTTTCGAGGCCACGAACTTTCCAAGGAAATTGAAGCAGGAAAATTAAGGCCCTCGCCAGGAGGGGAATTGAGTCCAAAGGAGTCGGGGTAGACCGTTGCTGATCGACTTTCAAGTATGACAAGACCACCGAGCAAACTCTCAAGGTCAATGCCCGTAAAGTCAACTGGATGTTTGAAGCGAATGACACCAACGTTCTCCCGGCCCATGGTCAAGTCCGTCACCCTTTTGCGCTGATCTTTGTCCATAGCCAGAATGTCTTCCTTTGAAGGTCGCATCCAGTACTCGCCGCCGGGAATCGGCCGCTGTACTTTCATCGTTTTGTTTTGTTCCACATTCGCTTCGTGATCTGATATTACCAGAGTGTTACCTGGGCTGGTTGGACTACTAGTATGTTCGCTGGTTTCAGTCTTAGTGCCTGGCGTTTGGCTCTTTGCCCCTCCTTCCCTACCGGGGTCGGCAATGCCAGTTAATGCCGTTGTGCCGATACTCTCTTTTTGACCCCTGCGGTTAGAAGAACTCACTAATAGATCTCGACCTCGGTCTTGATCAATCTCGAGTGTCTTTAGCTGCTTAGAGATCTGTGAGAGGGATTTCTCGACTATGTTAAAGCCCTTTCTATGGCCGCCGGTTGATATTGTGTCTTCGCCGGTGCGACGTTGGTCAGAGCCTCTTCTAGATGGGCTCCTGGTCAGTTCATGGCCTAGGTCTGGAGGTCCCATCCAGTCGGAGCTCAGAAGTGTTCTTTTGACTGGGTATGACGCGGGATACAAAGCATGACGAAAGCTGGACCTAGGAGAGCCTAGGGACATATGACAAGGTGCCAATCTAGGGCTTCTAAAAGAAAATCCAGCGGGTACGGATTGGCTTCTGGGTTTACCCTTGCTTGCCCGCCGCACGGCCAGGGGGCCTTCGTCCTGCTGTTGCTGCTTCTCCTCTGTCGTCAAGAATAGCCAAGGTGGTCCGTAGGCAGTAATTTCGTCAATTTTGGCGAACAATTGTGGTTGAATGGTTGCACGACTAGCATCTTGTAATGGTTGCTGAATGAGCCTTGTGTTACTAGAAGGCCTTCCAGGAACCTGGTAATAAAGATTGCCAGTCTGTCCATATTCAGTCTGTTGACCGAATGGTTGAGGAACTTGAATCCTACCAACTGGCATCTCTGTGCTGGGGAATTGTGTTGCCTGCTGCCCAGCCTGAGTAGTCGAGTACCTGTCAGTAACCCAAGGTCTTTGACTTGTGCTTGAGGGCCCTGAAAGAGCGGATACTTGGGTAGCCGCTGATGCAAATGGATTAGGAGCAGTGCTCAAATCTGTCCTAAAAATAGATCCGGTAGGCGGCTGGCTACTGCTTGGCCTTTGTGCTTCAGCAAAAGATGTCGATCCTTGTGCTTGTTGTTGACTTGGGGCCTGGAAAATGGAAGGACTCGACCACGAAGTGTGACTCTCTTGTGGAGCACTACCATACCAGGGCCGTTGAGAAAAACCGAATCCCGGGCTTCCAGAAACTCCGAAATCTCTTTGGCTACTTGTTGGCCTTTGAAAACCGTCCGGCTGAGTCCCAAACACACTTGGACCCTGAGACTTTGGACCCCAGACGAAGGTTTCGCTGGCCTTGGTCTGTCCGAAGGGCGAAGTGGTTGTGGTAGCGGATCCAAAACCAGTACCAAACGCACCCTGTTGGGAGCCGATTCCAAATGTCTGAGGTGGACCAGAAGCACTTCTCTGCATTGATGTACCAAAACCGGTTCCAAAACTTGGGCCGCCGAACCCAAATGATGGACCGTACCGGTGACCGAGGGCATAATCTGCAAGCCTCAGCTCTTCCTGTGAGAAGTTCTTGTATGGACCTTGGAAGCAAAGATTTTGATAGGAACTCTTCTGCCTGTTGCCTAGCTCACTTCCAACAAATGGGGAGAATGGCTGCTTTGAAGTATCCGTCGCAAGGATTCCCCAGGCCCAACCACCAAAAGACTGACTCGGAGCGCTGAAAACGGAGGTCGTAGGGGTCCTGAATCTTGTCCAAGCATTTGAGCGGAACCCGGCTGTACTTGGGCTCATTCCTGTGCTGAAGCCCGTCTTCTTTGCGCTTGAACCGAAGAACCCGCCCCCAAACCCGGTCGGGTCGGCATGATTTGTGACATTACTTGTGCCAGGATCGCTGAGTACAGTTAACCCTTGTGTGTTACTGTGATGCTCAAGCCAGCCAGTGCCGGTTGTTGTGGGCGGGAATGTGGGCGCCGAGCTGGACAACCTGGGTCCAAGCGAACTGACGGGATCTGGAAAAGCTTGACTTAGTATGATAAACTCTGAGCGAGAAGGGTTATTTATTATAGTTTGCTGCTGTATTCTCTTTTTATTACTCGGGTAGACATTAGATAACTATAAATAACTAAATAACACTTGGCGCGAAAGGGATCTTACCTCCCGAAGCTCCATATAATGATTCGCGTGTGGTAGCAAAAGGTCCAGTGGAAGATGGCGTGCCAGAACCAAAATCCCACCTACTGGGATCTACGATAAGTTAATTGCTGAAAAAGGCGGTATTTCTGCTTCATGAGAGGGAAGAGCAAGCTCGCAGGATATCTTACGGCTGGAGTTGTGAATGTTTGATCCAAATGCGTCACAGCCGGTCGGTAGCTGTTGCCATTGCCCGAAAGGCTTCTTACCGAATTCAGACATTGTGAAAAGTGAATTGCGTCATCGCCGCATGGGGGCGACTTCCAGAACTTATGTTTGAATCAGTTGCGGATGGTTAGGAGCATGCTCCTATATCATCTGATCGCAATATGATCTGACGGTTGCAGATAAATGCAGGAAAAGGTGGTGTGGGGTAGGCGAGAAGACGACAGATTGTAAGCCCAAAAGCACTGCCATGTCACTAGCAGATACACCTTGTGGCATGATTTATGCCTGTAAAGAATGTATGCCTGGAGCCATACTAGACTATGATTGGGATAGGTTCACAACTACAAAACGGACTTTTATTAGCCTGATCATTAGCCTACAAGACATACCAGCCTAGTCTGGGGTTAAAAACAAATATGATATGGGGTCGTAAGCATACACAGAGACAGCTCCTTAGTTCCCTCCTGCAAGAACATGGTTAGTATCAAACCGATGGGTGTTAACCGATGTACATGTACGTTGTTACTCGAGGATTGACAAAGTCTCTCCTACACCACTTTATAGGCATGTGCATACTACCTAAAGAATCTCCGAGACTAGAATCTATGTATAA
>NW_017264852.1:32773-87704 GCF_000149955.1 Fusarium oxysporum f. sp. lycopersici 4287
ACTACCTTCAATATATAAATTATATTTTATTAATACTTTTATAAAAATTAGCTTATTAGCTATTAATAAGTCTTTTTATTTAAGTATACTTAACCTACTTCATTTGTTATTAAAAGATATAATACTTTATAACTACTTAACATATATTTTATAATTTTAAAAATATTAAACTTAATATAAATTAGTCTACTTATTTAAAACTTATCTTATTATAATAAGGTTTTATTATATTAAAATTTACATAAATCTTAATATTACATTAATATCTTAGTAATAATACTAAATCTAATATAAAAAAGAGGCTTACTTATTTAATTAAATAATTGTATAAATTATACTTTATTTTTATATAAATTTATATATAGAATTTAAAAAGTAAAATTTAATTTATATTTAAATAAGAGACTTAAAACTAAAAAGAAAGAAAAAGGTTAGATATAAAGAAAAGTAAAAATACAAGGAGGGGTACTAATACCTCTATAGATTAAAAGTATCCTAGTATATTTAAGTATCTCTACCTTAAATAGTTTAATTGGCATCTACCTTATATTTTATTTATCTACCTGGCGGTTAGATAGATAGATAGATAACCTACACTAGATAACAGTAATTCTGAGGAACATGGATCCGACTCGGTGTGGTAAAAAGGGACAAGGCAACCGAACATCTGTTTGCGACCATAACTCCGTGCCCACTTATACTTGCCGCATCCCTCGCGAACTGAGCCCAAGCCTCCTACTTATCTTTTGACCCTCGTGAGTTCTAGCCTGGCCACCATTCGAAGGCGCTAGTCGCCCGCTGACATGAAGGCATCGCGACGACGTCCTTCATAGAAGCATGAGACGACAGAAACCTCCAAAGAATGCCGAATCTTGATGCAACGATAGCGGCTCTAAAGAACAACTGGGCTTGTTTCGGGCTGCCTTGGCGGTTGAGCGTCAGGGTCTGTGCAGCCCACATCAGCCTCGAGAGTAATATGCAAGACTAAACAGCTTTCTGCGCAGGATCGGTGCATCGGAATCGGATACGTGCGAATCTGATTAAGCATCTGAGACAGTTGAGCATTTTCTATTTCGATGTGTAAGGTGCACAACGGAACGGGAAGACATGCTGAAATGCTCACGAACAAGGATGGGAAACCTGTCGTTCTTCTTGGGAGGAAAGGCAGCGTCTGACGGTGACAAATAGGCGCAAGACATGCAGGGCAGTACGGGCGATGATCAAATTTGCCCCTGCAACAGGGAGGCATGATAGGGACCAAAAGTCTCAAGCACACTAGCTATTCAGATCGAATCCCACTAACGTTGCACAGTCTCAGTTTGACAGACCGTGCTTCAGCTGCTGAGGATAGGATGCTGAACACTAGGAGAAATTGGCCTTCAAGCACGCCTGTCAGCGCATCTACATCAAGTTGGACCAGTCATTCAAAGTGAAATATCAGTATTTGTTTGCTTTTGATCAATCTGAGTAAACTATACATAGTAGAAGAAGAGGGATAACTGTCTAAGGATCGTAATCGCGACGCCTCAAAGAAGGCTCGCGCAGAGTGGACGTGAAAGGAAACCATTGCCCAAATCATTCATCATCAGTCTTGGTCATGATCAATGCCCGTGACGCTTGCACTTGTCTCCGTGCCGACGGGTGCCCTTAGGACACCTGCACTCGCCATGTCTGTTCGGCTTCAAGTCTCCCTTGCATTTGCATACCCCCATCATCAACTCCTTGTCCTTGTCCTTACAAACGCACTTATGGGGATCGTGACGATCCGGCCTCTGGTCCTTGGGACATCTGCACTCGCCATGTCTGTTCGGCTTCAAGTCTCCTTTGCATTTGCATACCCCCATCATCAACTCCTTGTCCTCGTCCTTACAAACGCACTTATGGGGATCGTGACGATCCGGCCTCTGGTCCTTGGGACATCTGCACTCGCCATGTCTGTTCGGCTTCAAGTCTCCTTTGCATTTGCATACCCCCATCATCAACTCCTTATCCTCGTCCTTACAAACGCACTTATGGGGATCGTGACGATCCTCCATCTGGTCCTCGGGGCAGCGGCATATCTTATGTTCGGGATGGAATTCTTTGCCCTCGTCCTTGCAGATGCACTTATTCTTCATACGATCAAAGTCGGCGTCCTTGCCGCAACGGGGGCGGTGGTGCTTGTTATCTCTGGCCTCGACATCATGAAGGTCGGCTTCGGGGTTGGGAAGTGCAGTGACGGAGCCCAGGGCAAGAAGTGCGCCCAGGAGAAAGTGTTTGAGAAGCATGGTGACCGATGGATGGTCTGATGAGATAAAGCTGTGGTAGGTAGAATATAGAATTTGGCGGGTCTCTCTGCTAACTGCTAATAAGAAAACCGCGAGAGTGAAGATGCTCGTATCTCAGATACAGAGGCTTCAACATAGGGGGAACAAAACCATGAAGGTAGAGAGGATTACCTCTAATATATACCCCTTAGGTAGTCATCGACCGTTAACTATCCATCTACTGTGAATTCAGCTTGAGTTCTGCATCTATATTTAGAATTATCCTGCACCTCCGGAGTTGACTCTCCACGCAAGTAAGATACAGTTTATGTCATTCTTTCGCGAGTGCCATGCCGCCTTCATCGCAACCCCACCATCTTATCGGATACGAGGTCCTCCGGCCAGACTGTTGGTCCGACAATGGGAACGGATAGTCAAGCACCCGTCTCTAGAGGGTCTGGATCAGTCCAAAACTCCTCCAATAGCTTAAATAGAAAAATCAGTATTTGTGCCCCTTTAACAGACAAGGGCTAAACAGAAGAGGAGGGATCGACAACGGAGCCGGTGAGTTAACACGCCGAACGAACATCCTTGTTGTCGAATGAAGCTAACTTGACATCATAGGCAAGCGCGTTGAGTAACACACACTCATCTAAGTTGTTGATGGCTGTCGTTCGAGTGAACTAATTGTGACAAAGAGGCTTCGGCATACTGAGTTTCCGACTGCAACTGGAAAGGATGAGTTAGCACACGTGAGAAGAAGATCCTGATGACCACTGGTTTGAAGCCATCGACTTTTTGTTAGTATCCTCTAACAGAAGTCGACAACTGCACAATGTCATACTCTAAATGAGCTAGGAGTCTATCGGGCACACACAACCATCATTAATGTCTTAGGTGCTTCCCCGCTTCAGACCCCACCAACCATACGATTTCCCCGCACACTATCAGGGCTGTCAAGCGCGGCAACACCATTCCCCGGGGTCCAGATTCCCGGAGCTGGAACCTATGGGATGCCCCTTGTAGCTTGTAGTTGCTTTTCCGTAATTCAATCGCAGCCTCATCTAAGGGCTTGAGTCTGACAATAAATAGGAGTTACCTGGTGTACTTCTAGTTCACCGACCGTCCGGATGTGTGGGGTTGAGCGAGTTCCGCTTCTTACTATAACGTGGTTAATAAGCATACTGACTAGACAAGTATGATGACCACTACCCTATACACCTTGAAGTTTAGTTTTTAAAAACTTATAAAAAGCTTAACTTAAGCCTAAAATAAATATAATTCTAATAATATATATATATATCTTAAATTAAGTTATATTAATATTTTTATAGATTTTAAAAAAACCTATATAGTTATAAACTTTAAATTTTAGTTATATTATTAAATATAGTAAATTATAAGGCTTTCTATATATGATAGAAAGTGTAAAATTCTTTGAAAAATAACATATTAGTATTAGCTATATTATTATAAAAATTACTTATATTAGATTTTTTACTATTTCATTTATAGCTTAAAAGTACTATAAGGTTGTTTATTTTTAATTATATTATGTAGTGGTTAGTATACTTATCTGGTTAGTATGCTTATTAAGTCTGGCTCTGGCTCTTGACTAACTAATCCCTCTCAGAAGGCGACCTGGGTCATGACGACACTATAACGTGGTTGGAGGGTCAGAGACAACGGCTGAACGGTCGGGCCGTGTAAAGGTTTGTGCTATGAGGGAGCTAAGACTTGGCCTCGATGGCAGTGGAGATAGCATCTGATACTGAAAGGTTTTGGTTGGCCAGCTAAATCCGGATCCTCTTCTCTGTGCTTTGGCTTCAGATGTCTACTGGAAATCAGGATATCTAACAGAATTAGAAGATGCAACATCCGAGAAAAAGCGGCAGGTCACGGTCCACATTTGCACCGTAAGTTTAACCTTGTACTCTGCCGTAGTCTAGATTCCAGCATGTGTGTCGCCAGTCGAGAATGCAGAGAGACAGTGCTCGGCGGGTGAAGGGTCTCACGGGAAACCCTGGCGGCCGCCATCCGGATCGGTGGGTGCCGCAAGCCATTTTAGCAGCTTCTTAATTAGCAACTACCTGTTCACCGGCTTTGCAATGTAGCCATCCACCGCCTTCTCCAGACAGAACTCCATGTCCCCCTTGAGTGCGTAAGCGATCATGGCTATGATCAGCAGCCACACGCCGCTCTTCCTGATGCGGACTGTTGCCTCGTATCCGTTCATGACAGGCACACTGATGCGAAGTACCGACTCCTCGGTGTTACGACCCAAGATGGGAACGGTATGAAGATGATTGCCCGTCATGGTCAAATGGGAAGAAGTTGGTATCTCTTTGGACATGTACATAGCGCCATCTCCACATTGATGTATACTAATCAGCTGTGAAGAGCGCAGCCACATCCATATTAACTGCTTAAAATCCTCCACTTGAAGCGAACTAGATAATGTATTGCGGGGTCTAGAACAGTGATTACCGTAATTCTTCGCCGACAGGACTCACAGCTAAGTCGAGGATATATCACATTGGCTTGTTCTCATTCAAGACATAAAACGACAAATGTTGCACTCTTGAATTCGATAGGTAATACATTAGAAAATTTGTGTATATGCCCGAAGCACTATGAGCACTGCGCTTTATGAATATGTACTGTGAATGTCTGAAACATGATTTGATCAGTTGTCACCGTCAACATCGTAAGGAAACAACCATCCGTTCTCATCATTGTACTCGTCCTTATGAGTGGTTCCATGCAGAACCTCATACCTCTCCATATCAAATTCATCATCACCAGCCTCTCCATTAATGATCCTACCAATTCTATGACCAATTTCGCGACCCTCAGTGTATCCACCATGGACAAAGCCAAAGAATTCAGCTGAATTAGCCTCACCGGCAAACCATAGGCGTTCCAGGTTGGCACGTATATTTTGGTGCTTCTCAAGAGTCATGCCTACAGGCCAGTTGCTATAGGATCCATACGCCCAGCTAGACATGTCACGTTAGTTATGGATGGAAATTGGGTACAAGGGGCTGTTTATCAACTTACGGTTCGGTGCTCCAGCGTGGGTAAGTGAATGCTGTAGGCTTATGGACCTTCTTATCAGGGTACATGGACTGCAGGACCTCCACGACTTGCGCTTCGGTCTCTTCATCCGTTTGTCGCTCGACTTGGTAGGCCTGCTCGCCAGTGACTGTCGCAAAGATGATGTTGGATCCCTCAAGGAAGCCTTTACCATTGAGCGGCTGAAACAGAGGAAAACGTCCACGCTCAATAGGGTCGGCGTAGAGCTGATACTGGGCATCAGTATCCCAGAATGACTCGTTGAATTGCATAAAAATCTTGGTGTATGTACCCATCGCAAATTGGTCGATAGCGCTCTGCTTCCAGTGAGGCAGCTTCGGTTTGAACTCAACGACGTCCTTCTGCAATACACCGAGAGAAAATGTACAGATAGCATAGCTAGCTTCTATACAGCCACCATCCTTGGTTGTGACCTTGACGCCCTTCTTGTTATACTCAATACCTTCAACGGTAGTCTTGAGGAGAAGTCGTGGATCGTTCTCCTTGAGGAAAGTTTTGGCTTCCTGCTTGAGAAAGTAGTTATAACCGCGCTGGTCGATAACTAGGTTGCTGACATCGCTGAAATAACCAAAGGTAGCATTGTCTCCAGCGACGCCAAAAACAAGACCGCTCTCATCAGGCGTCCAAGCAGCCTCAAAGTCCCATCCCCACCAATCTGCTGCCTGCGCATACATATCGTTCTTATCTGGTCTCCAGCCTCCAGTACGAAGACCAGCGCGAGCAGATAGGTCCTGGAGGTTATCCAGCAAGATGTGACCGGAGTCGCCTGACGCATTCTCAAAAGCGGCATCTAGCTCGGCGATTTTGTCGGTCCAGTTCTTGGCGCCCTCGTGGTCAAACGTCTTGAGGGCATCGTAATCGGCGTAAGTTGTCTTTAAGCCGTGCTTCTGCGCCAATTTCCAAATGGGGTTCTCGTGCGTCTCGAGGGATCCGATGCCTTCCACCCAGTTGGCACCTAGCTCAATAGTGTATGGCTTGCCGGTCTTGGTGTTTCGGCCAAATTGTTGACTTCGCAGGCGACCTCCAATATAGTCATTATGTTCAACGATAAGGAAGTCGGTGATTTTCGCTTGGGTCAGGTTCTGGGCTGCAGCAATACCAGCAACACCAGCTCCGAGAATAGCAACCTTGGTCTTCCTGCAGGTTCCTTTATCTCGAGGTGGGAGGCTGACTGCCTCGGCTGCGGTAAAGAAGGCTGTAAGGACAGTCAGAAGCTGTGCTGGTGATTGCTTCATGTTGGTGGTCTTTGGTAACGAGAGTGTCCGAGATCAACAGTTCTGAGAGAGCTAGAAGGAGGGAGTTTGGTTTTATACGAACCCCCCCGGGGAGTAATTAAACTATCGCACGCTCCATCACGCCGAGCATACGTAGGCCGCGATGATTCCTTAGCTTCGTTCGCCCAACTTCTCCGGTGGAGCCGAGGAACTCCCCGCCCCAATGCTGACCCGAGGCCATTGTTGATCACATAAAGCAAAACATCCGCATCTCTAGCCATGGCCAGGCCGGCTTTCGCCCCTGAAGTTATCAAATTTCAGATAGCGTAGGCTGTTGGTCTTGTAGCGCCCCTTAGCTCGTCGGTGCTATTACCTAGCTAAGTAGGTCCCTGACGCTGCTAATCGGAGACAAGATGGCATGACTCGCGCTAATTAGTTTTTCAGGTTCGCTTGTATCGGGCCCACCGAAATCTACATGCAACAGTTGCGATTCGCGGAGCACGGGCATTGGAGATTGATCTAATCCACATCCGGATTACCTTGGTCTCGATTACAGTTTTTGGTGGATTGCGCTCTGTTGTTCATTACGGAGTACCGTTCAATTTTTAACCCACCAATTCCATGTCGTGCTGTTGCTCTAACCGCACCGCTTCCAAGCACGAATTTGAATATGGCTCGAGACTGATGAGCGCCCTTGAACTTGAGAGGAAGAAATACCATTATGTGTACAGTTTCCAGAAGCCGAGCTAGTTGGCTTGGCATTTGCGCCAAGTCGCTTCGGGAGGATCAGCGGCAGCAGCCCGATGCCAAGTATGCAGGAGCTAAGGTTATCGATTTCGATATTTACAGGGGCGGTGGGTCTTCAACTCCCAAAATTATGAAACTAGATTTTTTATTTCTCTTATCGTTTTCCGCCACCTTTATGTGCAAGTGCCCGAGCTTCTCCTTTCCAAGCCTGGGATAGCGCTCTGCACAGGTACTCGCTTAGGCCAGCTCTAAACTCTATCGTTAATTCTATTGGTTATTTTTTTAGTTAAACCTCAATGGTTAAATACATTGCAGACCCCTCAGTCCGTTTTTATCCAACCTCTGCTGCCGAACCATGTCCCTCTTGTCTTTGTTTGCTTCTCAGTCTACTTGTAGAACCAAAGCCTCGGGTCGCTCTATCGAGCGAGCGCCTCAATGGATAACAATACTTCAATTGTATGTTTGCCGAGTCTATGTAATCCAGGCTTTTCTTTTTCTGTCTTTCCCTCTCTTTTCTTTTTGTCGTAACTAATTTCTTCAGGGTATCCAAGCAGTGCTGCTTATTTTAGCACTAGTGGTACTGGTCCTACGATGCTGGGCGAATTATCTAATGAAGCAGGCTTTATTCAGCGTGCCTGATATTCTCGCATGGCTGGGTTGGGTTTTTAGCTTAGGATGGTTTATCTGCTCGACTCTTGCACTTCGAATTCTTATCGATAATCCTGCAGTTGGCTCTGAACTTATAGTTAACTCAGTAGAATACTTAAAGGTATGGCAATGCAGTAGCTGCGTGAACGAGAATTATGATGCTGACTATGTGCAGATAGTATTAGTAGCGGAGTACTTTTTCGACACTGGCATTTACTTCCCCAAGATATCTATCGTCTTGTTTTATTGGAAGCTAATTCCTGGGATTTTGGGATCATTGAGACGCGTATTGCTTGCAATCTCGATTTATCTTGGTTGCGCTTTGCTTACATCAGTGCTTGTAAACACTCTTATTTGCGTACCTTTTTCTGATAATTGGTAAAGTTAAATGGCATGACTTGTCTAATCATCTGACTGACGGGTATCAGGTCTATCGAAAACCAGCTAAAGTCAGCATGGAACTCATATGCTTCTTTTTGTGTTCAATGGGGTCTCAACTTCTCAACGGATCTACTTAGTATGTTCAAAGTACCTGCTACCTACTTGAAGGAATTTATTTAACATGGCCCTAAATAGTCTTTTTCTACCCCTTCTTTCTGCTTAAACACTTGAAGCTTCACAGAAAACAACAGATCGCCCTTATTGGGATCTTTTCTTTAGGTGCTATCACGTTGATAGTTAGCCTGTCCCGGTTTATTGCATATAATGCGACTGATTTTGAGCTTGACGACCAGTCTGGCAGTATGTCTTCGCTGTCCTTGCTCTATAACATTCTTAGGCTAACCTAGTGCATAGATACCTTATCTCTCGCCGAGATGAGCACCGCTGTTATCGTTGTGTGCCTCCCTGGCCTTCGAAGATTTATTATGCGATCTAAAACATCTACAAATCGCTCCTCGTCGAACCAGCCCAGCGGCTACGGTGTCCACACAAAGATCACCGGGAAAGGCCAGAATACCGACACATCTAAAGGACAAATCCCGCCATCGCAGTACGCTAAATGGGGCGTAAGAGATGATGAGATCGAGTTGGTAACTCACATTCGCGTTTCCCACGAACTGGTCAATCCAGATGATACTCGCAGCGCGAGCGGACAAAGCGCAATCAGTCAGAATTTTAAAGTATAGTATCACGAATATCTGACTTTAGCGCTGGAGGAAATGCAACGTGTATGACAAGCGAAGGGGCCAAAGAACCCCTCATTCCCTGGTCTTAAGTGCTTAATTAAATTCTTAACTACCATGCCGATGTCAGCGCCCAACCAGACTCGGATCCTACTATGCTAGGCCAATATAACACAAGCACCCCAAGCCAGGTGTAAACAGATTGATTACGAAGAGAAGAAAGTGGCCACGAAGCTTCTAAATAATCACAAGAGAAGGAGGAGGGTGACGATGATGATAATGACAAGGACATCACCAACCTGTCTCTTGCCGAGCCTCACAAAGAGCAGAAGAAGTCAGAAGAGATTTATAATATGGAAATAAATAGGTTTGCCGATAAACAGGAGAACTACATAGATTATGAAGACAGGGAGGGCGACATCCCTGGACTGGACAAAATCGGTATCCGAGAACGTCCCTTGAAGAGATTTCAAGAAAGCAGCAGCTTATCCCCTCTTGCAAATACAATCAGCCGGCTAGATAAAGAGACTCTAGGGCTAAACAGCAAAGACCTGGACTCGACTGTTAAACAAATAGATAGTTGACTAATCCAATTATTAATTGCATCATCGAGAAGGTAATTATGGTTCACAAAAATACTACTATTATTTCTGTACCAGCAGCCTCTAGTTCAGGATCACCAACCCTAATAGCAATAACTTCGAAACACCAACTAATCTGTCCAGAAGGTTCAGAGATGACAGAGAGCTATATATTCCAGTCTACACGACCAACCATTAGTGTCTATTAGTAGTCTGCCGTCTTTGTCATTATGCTGGTATTAATATCTCCCTGTATGGTAGTTGACAGGATGAGAATTAGAGGATCTTAATGGAAGATACATATAAGAACATCTTTCGTGATTAAAAGCAAATCGAATTTGCAGTGGCGGTAAGTTGTGCCATCACGCACCAACATGCGCTGATGTATATTGCAGAGCTGCCCTGGGCAGCACGATAGGTTATCCTGTGGAGCCGCCATACTTAGCTTTATGCGCCTACTTGACGAGGGACATAACCCCTTCAAATGTATATTCCTTTTAAGAGATTATTTGCTACTGCAATCTCCCTCAACTTTGCCCCTCCCTTCCTAATCCCCAGGCTCTGTTTTCAAAAACCTTTAATGAAACACTGGAACAGGCACTTCTAACCATCTAGTACCCCCGACACCCCACAGATACATACCCAAACAGTAGCAGGCTACGTATTCAGTAATTGCCCAGCATGGTATCACCTTCTCTTCCATC
Source organism: Fusarium oxysporum f. sp. lycopersici 4287 (assembly GCF_000149955.1). Classification (NCBI taxonomy): domain Eukaryota; kingdom Fungi; phylum Ascomycota; class Sordariomycetes; order Hypocreales; family Nectriaceae; genus Fusarium; species Fusarium oxysporum. The sequence goes on from NW_017264852.1 coordinate 43,134, forward strand.
CGCTGTCCAAAGGAAAAGGCAAAGAAAGACTGCTATAAGTGGCCACTTATCCAGCAAAGCGATCGGCCGATGTTGCAGATAGCGCTGCATCGCTAGTGTATGACAGTGACTCGAGTAGTATCTCTCCATGAGAAATCACCGGTACTCCATGCAAAGAACTTCCAAGATCGAGGCCAATCAAGGTACCAAGACGTCGCAGTCGGAGGGCCGAGAAGAAGGACACGGTCGGCTCGAACATACAACGGACGGCCGAGCCATCTGTGTTGGTGAGAACCCGTCCTTAGAAGACCTGTGGCGAGCCTACATCCAATACGAGCACATTGAAGAGAATGCCAACGCAGTCAAGATGCTCTCCCGGGTAGGTAGGAGGTACCATCTTGTCCGTTTCTACAACCTAAGTCTTTAGCATTCTTCTAAGGAGGGATGGCTTCCTCCTGGCTCAATAAATGGACTTTTACTATAATAGTGAGGGCAAGTTGTATTACAATATTAAAGCGGGCCCGACGTTCTATGTATATGTTATGTCTTCCCTTCCACCGACGCACTCGACACGTGCCTCGATTTTGAATCTAACTTTTCGACGGTCAGTCATATTTCGTTACCTTTATCCGGTGCGGATTAGCCCGCAAGTGGCTCTTCCGACTTGTTTCTTTCTGAACCAGGCATGTCACATAGAGTCGGCGGATTACATGCAAATATTTGTCTCTCAACTGGCGGCACTCCAGTATACTTATTCAAGCTTATGATCTGACTCTATATATACAAGACGTTCCTTGTAATTCTTCGAAGCCTCACGATTCCTGTTAATCTTCTCTTTATTCTTCTTGATAAATTCTTGGCCCTCTTTCCGATGCTCCTCAGATAGTGGTTCGGGAAGGATACCCAGGGGTGGATTATACCACTGCTCTTTAGGAACTTTTGTTCCATCAACTCCGCGAAAGACTGTCTCTTCCTCCTTATCATAAGGGCCGCGGTCCAATAGAGCTTTTATTAGCGCAGGCCTTAGAGCAATTGCATAGTGGATATTGCGATCAGCATCAAGGTAGCGGAAAATCCCATCATGGCCGAGGTGTACAATGCCCAATAGGTCTAGGTCATGACACTCCATTTTATATAAAATATCGCTCATTTCTTGTTGTTCTGGCGAAAGATATTTGTATGTAATGCCGGGGCAAGTTCCTTCAGTATGAGCCGCCTCTTGATGCTCCGAATCAGATTGAGACATGATTAGAGAATATTTTATCGAATGTAAACTAGCGGTGAATTATGAGAGATAAATGCTCGACATGGGAGTGGGCTTATCTTTAAATAAATCAGATTTCAGTAGTGATGACACGTGATAGTTACGTAATACGAGTTGAAACCCTGATTCTTTTAATCGGCCGAACTAATAAGTTCTAGAACTGTAGCGCCTTTTCAAGAGCACCTTCGGCCTGTATGAAACCCAAATTATGTGTCAACTCAAGAATTCGCTTTAACTTAACAGCACATAGCCCACTGACCAGTCATCAAAAGAGGGCTTAACAAACTGAAAGATTCGTAAGCTCGCATACGAGATAAGTCTCCAAAAGTCCCATTATACTCGGCTCTCGGCAAGCTTGAAGCAGATCATAATCTGAAATGGGAAGATAACAACTAACATGCATATGCAATTTACCTGCAAAATCGAACATATTAACCAACTTGGCGTGCCGAGTTCCGAAGCTGATCCGCTAGATCCGCGTTTTATAACCACACGAAGGTGCTTCCCATATTACTAGAGACGTCGCCTGCATCTTTGTACGGATTGATTGCTGCGCCCTCTTGTTATTGGATTAATACTGGCGATACCATATTAACTCAAAAGGTTCATTATGGGCCAGTATAAAATGAGATTAAAGAGAAAGTTAGACTGATCTGTAGGCCTTTGTCCGGGAAAGCGGTATGCTCAATTGTCATAGCGGTAATTTCTTTCCAACGGACCCTTCCTTTTAGGAATGATTTATGCATGTTGGTCCTCAATCCCCGTACACTCTGATTATTGTCGACCAACAATGGCGATACTCACGCAGCCTCTAACATGTGATTTGTTCAGAATCCAGGTATAAGAGCTGTAAGTCTACCCAGTGTTATCGTGTTAAACAACCACCAAAGAGCCTCTTTACCTTCTATCAAATATGAAGACTGGTATAGTTAAGCCTCTTCACCGTGACGAAGCTAGAGTGAAGGTCTAATAAGTAGACAGGATCCTCCTTCCTCAAAGTCCTACTTACTGGTAGCTTTGTGAGCGCCAAGTACACGATTAAGATTCCCAAAGATGATATCTGGGTCACAAACTGGGATCAACTTCATGAAATGGGCGCAAAGTACCCCGACACAGCCTTGGTTGAAAAATATGGTGGCAATGTAATTGAAGTCGATGGAAAAATTGTTCTTGCGACAGATGAGGAAATGACCAAACAGATTGACAGCTTGATTAAAGAGTTAGAAAAGGATGATATAGAGGTCGAAGCAGAGACAGAGACTTCAAAAAGGCGAGACGTGGAGATTCCTGGACCTTATCGCCAATGCAGTCACCCTCGCTGCTTTTATGACGTCACTTGTCATTCTTATACTAATTGTCACATCTGTAGGCGTCCAACTGGTAGGAGAGGGATCTGTATTTAAATTTAAGTATTAGTTCTCAAGTAATTCCAAATGAGAAAGATACTATGCATGTAATAACGTACATGATAAGTGCAACAGACAAGCGAATGCAGCAACGCATATTGACATCTAAGATAAAAACAGCTGGAGGACTCCATGCTGATGCAATCGACCGAGTGCGGCGAGAATCTCGTTAGTGAAGTCTGTATTGGCTTCTCCCAAACCCTTCAAGACTGGTCGCCCGTCGTAGCTGAGGAAGATAAAGTCTTCATACACGCCTCTATCATACTGTGGTAATCGCCTCGCTGCGATTTCATATCCCTCACCCTCCTGGTTAATCACATCACGATATAGCCGGATCTCTGAGGCCAGCCCTATAATAATCTTGCCGCATCTCCACTTATATAACACTTTATACTTAATTATAATAACAGGGACATTTTAATCATCAGGGGTCCAGTATATATAAAACTAATCCCCTCGGCTGCCCTTCCCTTATGCCTTTTGATATTATTAAGTCATTTAGCTAAATAGTCTAGAGCTAATTAATACTTAGTCTATTAAATCGGAAAGGGAGTTATTAGCAGTACCAAGATGACTCCTTAGCGATGAGCCGTTATGTATTATATCTAGACTATACAACCATGCCTGAAAACGTCAACGATACTGACATTTTGCACAATCAGATTCTACAACCTTCAACACAGCCAACAAAGATATCTGTCATAATATTTAAGATATCCCTGTTCCGGCTTTCGGCTCGCATTTGTAAAGAACTTTCAGATGTGACGCCACTGACCCAAGCTCGGCTCGTGGCCCTTAATGCTAAGATAGCCTCCGAACAACAACGCTAGGCTTCCATATTTCTCGTAGATAGAGCCCCGGGTCTTCTTGACTCATCCAGCTATGCTCTGTGGTGCAGACTCGATGTTTATGCACACCAACTATATCTCCTCTTGCACCGGCCGTTCTCACGACCCGCCAATCAGCCACTTTATCGACCGGAGTCGAGACAGAAGTGCATCACATCAAGCTTAGTACTTCTCGATATTCATCGGAAGTGGATGGAGCTTCCCCGTTTAAGCAGTTATAGATGGTATGCATATGGTGTGGTTGGATCTTGCGCTCTCCATGGCGCTGTCACGTTGGCATCATGTCTTCTGGAACACAATGATCAAGAAATTGATACTTCTGTCGAGCGTAAGGCGTTTGATGCCGCTGTTCTCCGTCTCGACAAGTTACAAGAGCGAGGGTCTCTTTATGTAAAAGCTTACCCTGTTCTCCGTCAGCTACAGTGTGTTCCATGATGTTTCGAGGGGAAATCGAACTAATAAAACAATAATAGGTCAATGCTTTCTCCAGACAGCATCCCAGGGCCTTCTGAAGCTGCTCAGGGACTTGGAACTTATTTCGATGATTGGATTGCTAACGTGCAGTGGCTCAACCCCGAGTCTATAGATTGGGTAATGTAAAGACTATTTTTTTCATTTAACTCATTACTAACATCACTAGAACTTCTGGGACGAGATCTTACAGTTGGGGCTAAGTGAGGTTCCCTCTTAATAATTATTTTTGTCTTTAGAGGGCCGAACTCTTCCCTAATAATCTTATTCAGATATAACATTATAAATAAAACGGAGATATCTACTTTATCCACTCAGAGGCAGGTCACTATACCCACCGGAGCCTAAAGCAGTAAAGTGCATAAATGTCATCTCCGATGGTTCGGGTTTCTAGCGTGCTTGACGGCAGTCGCTGAATTGTGCTCCCCGAGGCTATCTCCGGGGTCTCCGATTTATGTGCCTGGGTCTCGGCAAGGGTGGGGCAGAATTTCTGTGTTTGCTAGTCGGGTAATTGAGCCAGCCTACGCGCTAACAATCGAGTTGGGATTCCGAGATGGCAAGTGTTTGTTTGAAACTTGGGTGCTGTTTCATTATGTCACTAGCTAGGCATTGAGGATAGTTATGTATCTACATCCATGATGGATACTACTTGCTGCAGCTTGATGCAGTAACCTCTCGGGTTAAGTAATAATAACTAAGCATCATAAGCTCGGAAATACATTACAGTGATGCGAAGTTTATGTCTAGATATTTCCAGCTGGTGAAAGTTGAGAAAAGGCCTAATGAATCGCTAGATCTAATATCTCACGCCATTGTGCTGATACTTAGGGCCTTGATCAGATAAACAGGTAGTTCTTAATAATCGTGTAACACGCCATCCGACACAACCGACCCACTAGGTACCCAGTGGAACCAGTAACAGAATTTAGCTCCGAGCACGGAGGCAAACATAATATATTTGTAAAATTCGGGATAATTATTCCCTGAACTGAACTGCATATAAAACTTAGAGTGTGCTGATTGATAACAGATAGTTGGGGCTATAATCAGTCGGACGAGATCCCTTATGTTCTTGATCATCTCCGACCCCTAGGCTTAGTGCCTGAAATTACTGTTATATTTGTTCGGGCCATCGAACTTTGTTATGCAGCGTTTTTGTGCGCAGTTATCTTTTGGCCAGCCGTCCATTGACCCGAAAGACTCTTAGTTCTCTGATTGCCTTTCCTCACTTGTCTTATCACCGAAGCTTTGGTGCATTGTCCTTGAAATTCTCAGACAGAACAGACGCTCCAGATTCACCCACTTTAACCACCACCACCTCTCTTCACTCCGATGCCCCAGCTATTACCGCACCAACCGGTCATCCCTCTACCATGAGTCGTGCCCAGCAGGACTCTCCCACATATAAGATCCTCATCATTGGTGGTTCTTATGCTGACATTTCTGCAGCTGTTAATCTCCTTGATCTCCAGCGCGGCTCGCAGCCGCGCCAAAGCAGAGAGTCCTATATCCATCAGCGCCAGCTCCCAAAGCACAACATTGAAATCTCGATTGTAGATGAACGCGCTGGCTTCTGTGAGTACAGCGGACCTAGATCGTATTTTTAAAAGGAAAAAAAAATGAGGAACTTAGCTAACACACAATATTAATAGACCACCTTGTCGGGTCACCTTTGGCCTTGTTCGATGGAGAATATGCTAAGAAGGCCTGGATTAAGTATCAAGATATTCTAGAAATGCATGGTTCACTTATCAAGCATATACACGGGACCGTAACGGAGGTCGATTGTGTTGAAAAGAAAGCAGTGGTTATTGACAGAATCACCAAGATGCGGATGATTCAGTCCTATGATATTCTTGTCGCAGCCTCAGGTCTACGCCGTGCCTGGCCTATTGCCCCTCGAGCCAAAACGAAAGATGAACTTTTATCTCATATAGTGCACCATGCGACCAGTGTTGAAGGTGCCTCACGTGGTGTCGTTATTGTTGGTGGCCGGGCTGTCGGTGTTGAAATAGCTGCAAAACTCAAGATGCGCATCCCGAAACTCACAGTAACCCTCGCTCATTCAAGAGATACACTTCTATCCTCGGAACCAATTCCTGATGAAGCCAAAGGAAAGATTCTCGAGCTGTTGAGGGACACTGGGGTTAGGGTATTGATGAATTATCGTATGAGCCAAATCACTGATGAGCAGACGTCGGATGGACTTCATGCATTCCGTCTCGAGTTCAACAATGGCATGCAGATGGTGGCCAGCAAAGTCATACATGCCATCTCAAAGAGTGTGCCCTCAACCGAGTATCTGACAGCATCAGCTCTCGATTCGAATGGTTATGTCGAGGTCTTGCCAAAGTTAGTCACTATGTCCTTCAAAATATCCGCAGAAACAAGCTTACATTGTAAAGTCTGAGCTTAGCACCAGGAACGCCTAATTATCAAGATCATTTTTCAGCGGGCGACATAGTGCATTGGTCGGGGATCAAACGTTGTAGTGGCGCGATGCACATGGGGCAGTTAGTCGCACAGAATGTCCACCAGCGCATCATACAGAAGCTTACTGGCAGGGAACCTACGATGAGAGACCTGGAAGAGTTCCCGCCCATGATTGCTGTCGCCGTCGCCAAGAGTGCTGTTGCTTATGCACCGCAAACCGAGGCCGAATGGGGCGGTGATGTGCTGCAAGCATATTTTGGGGACGATATGGCCTTGTCGTGGGAGTTTTACCACCAATCATTGAGCATTTTCACCAGTCAACAGTAAGAAAGCTGACCTAATGGACAGTCTGTAAGAGTACTATTCAGCTAGGCTGCTAGGCGAGCCTCGCGTGAGGGAGACGGGTAAGAAAGAAAGTTCGGGGGGTTGTATAACAGTGGGTTTAACTTAGATGCAGTGTATGGTACCGGGATAAATATGATGCGAGTTGCGGGGAATGTGGAATTAGCGGTAGTTAGTTCACTGCGGCGATGCCGAGGTAACATGCGAACCTCAGTTCCCCATCTTCGCCTTCCCCCATTTCCTCCCCTCATCAATCTATCTCATCCAAAATGCCAGTGACAGTTCCGGGCCCAAGGAGCCGCCGCATGCCTCTCAGTTGCGAGCCATGTCGCCAACGGAAGATTAAATGCCCACGGAACGACAGCCGTGGCCAAACGCCTTGCAACACTTGTGTACGCAGGGGTATACCTGTCACTGAGTGCATCTATCTCCGAGATCAATCGTCACGGCGTAACGTCCTGGTGCCTCGACATGGCGGTGACTCGGCCCTTGGGGCTCGCATTGACAGATTGGAAGAATTACTGCGACAAAGCGTCTCGAGTGCAGGTTCTGAGCCTAGAAAGCTACATACAGAGCTAGATCTCGAACCCGAACTGGAACCGGAACCGGAACAGGCAGTAGATTTATTGTCGCCAGAATCGACTCTGCATCAGTCGGCAACTACTTGGTCTTCCACTCAAAGTGATGCGTCTCCCACCCAACCTCATTCAAGTATGCCGCCAGTAGGAGTCATTATCCGATCTGAATCTGGCCGTCATCGCACTTCCTCAAGATAGCCTGCTTCTTCGAGAGCTGGGCAAACGCAATTCTGTGCTCGATAACATGTCGTTACTGAGTAACCGCTATAGAGGAGGAGTCATGAAGTGCCTCGAAGCAGACCATTATCTCTGGAGACACAACCTGAACACTCTGCAAGCTCTGGTAATTCTCATCTACGGAATCAATCATACTCATGGACAATCTTGGGCTTTGCTCGGCGCGGCGCGGAATATCGCACTCTCTCTGGGCTGCCATGTTGAACCAACAATCTTTCAGATAGAACCAATCAGCGCGGAGGAGAGACGTCGATGCTGGGCTGGACTCAGAATGCTTTACACAATACAGAACACGACTCTGGGCATATTGGATGCCACTCCTATACCTTCGACGGTGAACCCACCGCTTGATATCAATGATAATGAGCTTGTCGTTGGCTATCAAATCCCGGAATCTCGAAACGGGCCGACCCAGATGTCATATTTATTACTTAAATTTGACCTTTACGACCTCTGCACCCGCATATGTAGCCAGGTGTTTGGAACGTCACGCACGCTCACATACGACAAAGTTCAGGCCCTCGATGCAGAGATATCAGCTATGCGAGAAAAGCTAAACTAAAAATATCTATTTGACGTCTCAATTGCAGCCCACCATTCTGTCCAGCTGAATATCCTTTTCGGCTATACACACCAGCTCACGCTCCTCCTCCATCGACCAGTCCTGCGACAAGGAGCCACTGGCTATTCTCTCGAAGACTGGCTGTCTTCCCAGATCAAATGCATTGAGAGTTCGAAAGAATTGCTTGGTATACATCGTGTACTCCATGAAGATCCCAGCTTCTATCCGTACCAATGGTATAACCGCGGACTGGGGAGCTTCCACGCGTTTCATGCTGCAGTCTGTCTTGCTCATATCTGCATGAGCGGGAAGAATCTTGATCCTCCAACCAAGACCTCCTTCCAGAAACTGGTTCGTGACTCGCTTCACGTGTTTCGGTATTTCACAGAAACTGGGATTAGTGCGATTTGTAACAAAGCCACGCCAGTTATGGAGAAACTATTGTACGTATGCACTTCTTTGGCATGAATATATACTGCTAATCAGAATAGGGTCATTATGAATCCGCAGGATACTCGTGATTTGAGCGCAAGGAGAGAATCCACATGCCATCGCTCAGATTCTTCCTATGAAAATGATACGGAGCTATTTGATGAGTACATCGAGAATTTGGCACCCCAGCAATGGCTGTCTCCTTCTAACATGGGCTGGGAAGGTTGGGCAACAATTTTAGAGCATGGGTCTATGGAAAATGTATTTTGAGTGGAAGGAAGTGAACGTGGGCTAGTTAAAAGTTGTTTAACTCAATGTCGAAGTCTTGGATATCATAATGCATATGAACATCCCCTTGAGGACCCATCGCAGAAGTATCTTGTATCTTACGACGAATATTCACTAGGTTCTAGGTTCTGTGCGATGATCTAAGCCCTCAGCCACAGGTTTCAACATATGGATGTTCAAGACCCGGAGAAGTACATCAGGGTTTAGGACAGAATGTTATTTAAGTGGGTAAAGTGGCAACGGCGAGTAACAAGGCTGATGGACAGAGTCTACCGGTATAGGTCCACAGTCAAGTGCCAGGGAGCATAGAACTTGGTGCCGTCTAGTCTGTCTTGCAAAATCCTCACATTGATTGGCATGACACCTCGTGACATTTTCTCTATTAACAACCATCAGTCAATAGAATGATTGCGCCGGCCAATTTGGTTAACCAAAAGCCATCATTAATCATAGAGTGTTTTGATGACAGTCTAGCAACAGTTCTGACGGATCCTGCTCATGCCTCTTTGTACATCGAGAAGGTGGGAACTTCGAATGGAGTAACACCTCCAGCAAAAAGACCTGCACAGCCAGCCCAGTCTTGGGAAGATGATTAGTAAGGGCATGGCTCTGGAACTGAAACAACTTACAACTCATAACAGCAACCAAGTATCCAAAGGCGTAGCCTTCATTGAGGACGGAGGTGCTGTTTACCATATTGCCAGCAGAAAGTAAGATGAGGCAGATATCCAGTGCCAGAAGGTCAAGGAAGAGCACCCAGGAGCTTCGGACTGCAGCTACGGTATAGATGACTGTCAGGCTGAACCATGCCCATAAATACATGGCGATCGCTTGCTGGAAGTCTGGACTCAAGGCGCCCGACTCATCAGTATTTGCAGCAATGATACCCGAGCCAGGAAGGTAGATCATGCTGTACCAGATGTTGAAGGCGCCGTAGGACATGAAGACAGCGGTGCCAAAGGTATTTCCAGTAATGAATTCCATAATCCCGACGATGTACTGGCAAATGCCGCCGAAGAAGATCAGCACGGCAATCATGACATTCGGGGTCTGGATTCCGCGAGCGTGTACACCGAAACTGGAAATGAGGAAGATACCTTATTGGTTAGCTGGGGAGTGCCCCGGTGACTTCAGTATGGTACCTGTGGCGAAAGAGAGCAGACCCAGTGGCGATGGGTTTGCAAAGTGCCTATGGACGACGGGGAGAGCCGGCTGCCCGCGATCCTCGACATGGCCACCTGCAGTTGTGCAGGGTCGTAGCTTGCTTTCTCCGGAAGACATGGTGCTTGATGCGTTATTCGGAGTCTGTCCGGTTCGTGAGTGGTGGAGTAGACTGATAAGATACTGCAGGAAGTTGTCTCCGATCACGAGGGACGGGGTTAATAATAAAGAGATTCATGATTCCATGGTCGGTCATTTTGGTCCGAGCTACTGAAGCTCATGTCAAAGGGTTTCCCAATAATTCTTCCCATTCTACGGATAACCCAGCAATGATTCCAGGCCTAAAAATGTCCGCGCTTACCCTATTGCCTACCCCGCACTCCGCGATCTCCGTCATCTCCGCCTTCTCCGTCATCCCCACTACAGGAACAGCCAAGCGGTTCGACAAGAGTAGTCGATGCCTATTTCAGCTGTTATTTATCCTGCTGATTCTGGTTAATCTGAATCTGAACTAACATTGTCCAACCACTGAGCCAGAATGGGATCCCAGTCTACTTCCAACATTATGCAATACGCTGCCTACGTCCAACCCAACACGGGCTTGCCTCGTGTCGGTCACTTTGACCTGGCCAATGGCACCATCCAGCCTCTGAACTTCATTTCTGGAACTCCTGTGACGGACCTTTACCAAGTCATAGCTGCAGGAGCCTCTCGAATCATTCCCGACGGTGAGGCGCTGGCGGCCAAAGATGTCAAGCTATTGCCAACCATTTCTGGCCGAGACATTATGGCTGTAGGCAAGAATTACATGGAGCACGCCAAAGAGTTCAACAGCTCGGGTTATGACAGTTCTGATAAAACAGACCGGCCTAGCCATCCAGTCATCTTTACCAAAAGGGCGACGTCCATCATCGCTCATGGCGATGTTATACTTCCTCATGCCGAGTTCTCACAGACTCTGGATTATGAGGGAGAGATAGGTGTCGTTGTTGGCAAGACCGGGTACCGCGTTAGTGAAGCTGACGCATGGGACTATGTCTGGGGCTACACCATCATCAATGATATGACTGCGCGTGAGCGTCAGCGCGACCACAAGCAGTTCTTCATTGGAAAGTCAGCCGATACCTTCTGTCCCATTGTAAGTCAAGTCAAACCTCGGCCGAAATATGAGTCACATAATCTAACTACCTTGTACAGGGTCCTGTTGCTGTCTCGAAAGACGACCTGCCATCTGTTCTCAAGGTCGAGACCCATGTCAACGGTGAGCTTAGGCAAAGCTCTACTACCCAAGATCTCATCTTTTCCATTCCCACCTTGATTAAGACTATTTCTGAGGGCCAAACACTGCAGCCCGGTGATGTTATTGCTACTGGCACTGTAAGTTGGACTCATCAACTGATTGAATGTTGGCTGAATCTCTGCTGACTGTTATGCAAAGCCCGCCGGTGTTGGTATTGGTAAGAACCCACCGGTCTTTCTCCAGCCTGGTGACGAGGTTTCTGTCTCGGTCACAGGTCTAGGAACCTTGACCAACAAAATTGGAACCGCGGAAATTCTGAATCCAACAGTCCAGCGGGTCTCTTCAGATTCGCCATTCCAGATCACGAACTCAGCCAAGACCCTTGGCGCTGGTGTTGGGCTGGCTGGACTCAATGGCAAGCAACTCAACTACCAGAGAAAAGGATCTGGAAGTGACCATATCGTCTTCGTGCACGGTCTGGGAGGCACTCTGGATTACTGGACCCCCTTGATCTCCAAGCTTTCCCTAGCTGACAACACCTCCCTTCACTTATTTGACCTGGAGGGCCATGGTCTCAGCCCGACGCATCCCCTCAGCAAGTTGAGTATTGAATCGTTTGCGTTGGACATTCGATCCATCTTCGATGCAGCCAACATCACGTCATCTGCTCCTGCCACCCTATTCGCCCATTCTCTTGGATGTTTGGCAGCCCTCAACTTCGCGCTGGATAACCCTAGCCTTGTTGGCAAGTTGGTCCTTGTCGGGCCTCCTCCGTCCCCTCTACCGGACGCAGCATCCAAGGGAGCGTATGCGCGTGCGGCCATAGTCAGAAGTATGGGTATGAGAGCTGTTGCGGATGCTGTAGTGGATGCAGGAACTTCTGGGCACTCCAAACAGATGAACCCCACCGCAATCGCTGCCGTGAGACTCAGTCTACTTGGCCAAGATCCCGAATCCTATGCCAAGGCAACTTGGGCACTTGCTGGAGCCACCCAGGAGCTCAAGGTTGAGCAGATCCAAGCCAAGACTCTGATTATCACTGGTGAGGAGGACAAGGTTTCTCCTCCTTCTTTGTGTGAGAAGTATGCGTCTCGCATCCAAGATGCACAACTTGTAGTGTTGAACAACGTTGGGCATTGGCATGTTTTTGAGGATGTTGGCGGTGTTGCTCAAGCAGTGGACAAGTTCCTGTAACTACAAGATTAGTAGGCAAGATCTGCCAGAATAGAATTTATACAAGGCATAACCATCCCCTCAAGCTAGCATAGCTTTTCAAGGAGCTGCGTGTAATTCTCTATACATATTTATCTTTCCCAAGCAAGAAGCCATTCTCACAATGTTTCACACAGAGCTACAGATAGATTTGGGGATCACTGAGTACCAATCCATAATTCGATCTCATATTTCTTTGATTGCATCGGCGTCCTCATTGTTTTTGAAGTATTCTCGAATTTAAAGGTGCCTAATTGTCCGAGCTCCAAAACTTCCGAAGTCCAACAAATCTCGGGGGTTCCCTGAACTTGTTCTTGATCGCGAATCGATCTACCAAACTCGGTCAGATCCTTCTGACTGTGAAACCTCCAGAACTGCCAGGTGCAATTGCTGCCCCTAAATGATTCGATAACACGATCACCCCCAGGATGGTTGTGCACAAACTCTGTGCAGTCGTAGATAATGTCGTCTATTATGACCCATAGGTGACCGTTACGGCAGGCATCCGCGATAGTCTCTGCTTCAATGAAAGGTAAAGCGTTGTTTTCAGTGGTGGTTGGCGCTGGCTTGTATTGGCTTGGGCTGTCGGAGTTCTCAATAAACGACACGGACGGCTCAATATCAGCTTTCGTGGCGGCGCAGGATGGTTGCGTTGAGCGAGACTTGGAGTTGGACCAGAACATGACGAGTGACTGGAGGACAGAACAAACTAATGACCTGGTGTATAGTGTAACTGTTTACTACACTATATCCCGCTGGCTGGATTGAAGAATCTGTCGGCAAGAAAATGGCACAGGTACCTTAACTCCGACGGCCCAGACTCGGTTACTCCATGCCCAAGCCCTTCGAATTAAGTTGGTGGCGATCCCCCGCATCCCGTGACACGCCACACACGGAGAAAGCGGTGATGCGCGGGGAAGGCTGCTCCAAGCCGGAGATCTGAATTGCCGTGGTACGGCTGGCGCATGATCCCGAGCGGAGATGTCTCCTCGCTAAACGATCCTCTGTAAATAACTATGCTTCCCCATGGGGCATGCAGAAGCTCGTCTTATGTCGCAAGAAAAGCTCACATACTCAAGAATGACTAAAGGAGAACTTATTAAGACTTCGTGGCCTCAGGGGTCTCATGATTCCTGGTCAGGACAAACTATCTTTGCCCAAAAGTTTCCTAAAAATGTCGAGTTCATTAACAACTTGAAGCTCGACAAGAAGCTCCAGCCTAAAGAGTACGAGATTGAAGGAACACACCCCGAGTCAAAGATTCTCTTTAAAAATGTCAATATTATGGAGTCTACGGGCCGTGAGCCGTACACGGGTGATGTATTGATTCGAGGTATGTTGTAAAAACTGAATCAAGAACGCAACCTTACCAAGAACAGGTGAAAGGATCAGTGCTGTCGGTCAAGTTCCCAACAGGGAAGCGCTTGAAAAAGACCCTACTGTTCGTGTCTTTGAGGGAAGAGGCAGGACACTCATGTCAGGCCTTGGAGATGGACATACTCATTTCACCTGGAATGGAGGTGACCTCAACAGACTCGGAGATCTCGAGGTCGAGGAGCATGTTCTCCTGACAATCAAGAGTGCCTAGTGCTTTCTTGACTCGGGATACACCATGTGAGTGTCGTTATGTCTCTGCTACGTTGGCGTTATTAAAACTTATCCCCCATAGGTGTTTTGGAGCGGCCTCAGCCAAAGACCGCCTGGATGTGGTGGTTCGAGACGCCATCAACGCTGGTGATATTCCAGGTCCTCGTTATCTTGCTAATGCAAAAGAGATCGCCAAGACTGATGGCGAATTGGTCGCGGGTATTACGCGATTCGCGGACGGTCCAGACGGTAAGTCCGGTCATCATGCTTCGCATCTCACGGATCAAGCACCCATGCTCATCTGATAGAAATGCGCGAGGTTATCAAGCACAACATCGAAAACATAGGCGTCGACAATATCAAGCTCAGCATCTCGGGCGAGGAGATCACCGAGATTCGTTCCGCGCAGGACTGCTACTTTCATGACGATGAGATGGCTGCCTGCGTCGATGAGGCACACAAACGCGGAAAGCGACTGTGTGCACATGCTCGAGCTAGAGATTCGGTCAAGATGTGTGTGAAGCATGGCGTGGATGTGATAATCATGCCAGTTACATTGATGACGAAGGTGTGTGTGTGAAGCTCGTTAGAGCTTGCTATTACCGGAAGCTAATTCTGTAGGCATGGACATGTTAGAACGCGAGCGAGAGAAATACATTGTTGTCCCAGCCATCAACTGGCTGGTTGCTACGACATATGAAGCCGAGGCCTTTGGATATGCCTACGAAACCGCGGAGAAAGTAGGATATAAGCGGGAACTCGATGTTGCGGTCGCTGGACTGCGCGAGATGCATAGGCGAGGAATTGTCGTTCTACCGGGAGGGTAAGCCACTGCGCTATTCGTATCTTGTCCAAGTATAGTGCTGACTTGCATTAGTGAGTACGGCTTTGCGTGGACGCCTCACGGAACCTATGCGCGTGATCTTGAACATTTCGTCAACCTGCTCGGTTTCACCCCGCACGAGAGTATCATCGCCGCGACCGCTGGAGTTGCTGCACTCTTGATGAGGGGCCACGAGCTTGGGAAGATTCAGCCTGGATACTATGCCGACTGCATCCTTGTAGACGGCGATCCCTTGCAAGACATCTCGATCCTGCAGGATTACGACAAGCTCAATGTTATTATCATCAATGGTCGAGTTGATAAGGCGGGAAGGAAGGAGTTCTTTATGGACTCATCAGGATCACTATCGCATGGGATCCCACGTCATTTAATAGGGGACTTTCCAGAGAAAAAGCAAGCTATGCAAAAGACATTTTAAATAGTTTAATAACATAACAGTAAAAATAAAACAGTTGTTACTACTAGTTTTATATTTCCTCTATGGCAGGATTGACATCGTCTAAGCTTTTATTCCCTCTCCATTGGACCACTCTACCTGGGACCTGGGTTTCGAACTTATTGAAGCTCGTTTTGATTGGGGACTCGAATGAGTTATACTCATTGAGTACTGCTTCATGAAGGGATATAGACGTTGGAAAAGAGCACCCGTGGTCTAAACATTCTTTAGCCTTCCTTGGCCTTATAGTTGGAAAAGATTTGTGACAGTCAGCTCGGTATGCATGGGCTTATGTGCTTTGTCGCCTATTATTTGTATCATCATCCCCTTCTTCGACTACTCTATCATTTCGGACCCGATATTCTGAGTGCTTGGTCTTTTTAGACTCAACTGTTAAGCAGCGACTGCTATTGCAGGGTCCCTCACTTGGTGACTAACTTGCCTTCCGTTCACTTCTGCCAGAAATCAGACTCTCGTCATCAGAATCTGAGTCTCGAGAAGCAGCTTCAACCTTAATTTCTGATAGCCGAGCCAGAAAATCTGTCAACGGATTCGCTTTCTTGGCTGGCTCTGGCCCGTCAAGTTCGTTCTTTATTCCCTTCTCAATCATTACTAAAACAAATTGCTGCTCGAAGCTCGAGCTACGGCTTGCAGCCTGTTATCCTGGATTCTCTGCCCCAAGGCTTTAGGGCCATAGAAAAATTCTGCAATTGCCTCAATGCCGTCCCCTCTCCGTAACAACCAGTAATCCCCAAATGACTGAGCTCGGAGACCAATTCCTAGAATGGGTCCAAACGTCGATTCACGTTCTAGGAGCACTCTGTGATGACCTAACTCGGAATCCTACCACTGTGGCTCTTGGTGTTTCCCTATGTGACTACATCTACGAAGGATTGGACTATCTTGTTAACGTGCAACTTCACGATTTGAATATCGATCCCTTTGAGCTCACGGGTATTATTCCTTGCTCTCCGCTACAGGAAGGAGTCCTGCAAAGCTCCTCTGGATACGAAGCCGCCTGGATATGGAAATTTTTATCATCGGATGGCAATGCCGTTGGCCCACATCGTCTAGAGGCTGCGTGGAAAGCTGTAGTTGGAGTACACAAAATCTTTTCTACAATACTTGCCACGCACCCAGTGAGGACGGCTTTGTTCAAACCGTAATCAATAAGCCGGAGACTCGAGTAGCCCATCTTCAGACTCCAACCTGCCCGGAGGACCTGCTAGCAAGGCAATCTCGACCAAAGTTTACGGATGATAAACCGAAGCACTCTCTCACCATGTGCCGACCGGAGGATGGCAGCGTTGCCTGCAGGCTCGGTATCTGTCACTCTTTACGCGACGCCTACTCTATTTCAATTTTGCTAGAGGATGTGATCTCAGTGTATTGTGGCGATGTCATACAGAATGTGCCGCAGTTCAGTGATGTTGTCAGGCATATCAAGAGGCGGCCTATGTCTGAAACACTAACATTTTGGACTCCTTTTCTACACGGAGTAGAGCCGTGTCATATTCCCGTATCCAAGTTGTGCCAAGGCGGCCCAGAACTAGATATCCATAATACTATCTCCATTCCTTTTGAGTCGATGACTGGGGTTACCGAGCAATGTAAGCAGATGGGGCTGACCCGGTCGACCTTAATTCACCTTGCTTGGGCTTTGGTACTATCTTACATCACGGGTATGGACGAAACTTGCTTTGGGTACATGCTATCCCGTCGAGACGTTCCTGTGGAGGGTATTGACAGGGTCTTCGGGTCTATGGCCAATATGCTCATTAACCGCGTCGATCTGGGCGAATTTCTTGAAGCAGCTGCAGCCTCGATAGCAAGAAATCTCAAGAGACACCACCGTCATTAACAGACTTCTTTGGCGGAGATCCATCACGAGCTGGGGAATAAAGTTAAGCGACGACGACTGTTCAACACCGTCGTGTCATTGCTTCGGAGCAATCCATCGGGTGCCAAACGTCTGTACTTTGCGAAGTACAATCAGGTCAGCTCGCACGAGTTCGATTTCGTACTCGAAGGCCATCTCCATCCTAGCACCCTTGATCTTGCTTTGCACTATCGAACAGCGGTTATTAGTCACGACGAGGCGCAAAAAGCCGATACGGTACTGATATGGACGATTCAGTTCCTTTTGTCTGCAAGGCCCGTTTTTGCGTCCGCAACACGAAGCGCTTTGATCCAGTCCAGCGAATCAGAGGCGTCAGTCAGACCCCAAGACAGATTCTTCCGCTACGTGACTGGTACAGACAGAAGAACCACTTCCAGTTTCTGGAAGAGTCAGCTTGCCGGGCTTGATCCCTCTGACCCAACAACTCGAGACAGATCTACCGCAGCGGTTGAGAGGGATCAACATATGAAACTAGTGATGCAGGACATTGGCAACCACAGCGGCTTTAGTACTGAGGTTCTAGGCCGGGCAGCTTGGTCTATGGTGCTTTCACAAGTCTTCGATTCCGAAGATGTTATCTTTGGAGCAGTCATTTCTCACCGTCGAGCGGACGACCTTCTGGGGATCAAAATCTTTCCGGGAGTCAATACTTCAGTGGTCCCAATCAGAGCATATTTGGACTGAGAATTGAATCTAGTGGACTTCTTACAGAAATTCCAGGACCAGTGGCAAGAGGTGGGTCTGTACCAGGAGGATGACCTGGGCTGTATCGAACGCATCAGCGAGGAAACAGCGGCATTGTGCATGCCCCTGTCGTGTTTCCTTTATAAATCATGTGGGAAACGAGTTATGGTAATGTAATTCGCTATTTCACTACTTGTTCAGTCTTGTTGGAGTACCACGAAATCTTGAAACACAGTAACACTCTGCGTTTGGAATTCCATTCCACCTCATTTTCGAAATCTTGGATCAGTCAAATTGCCAATCAGTTTGAACACATCTTGAGGCAGCTGGTCGATGCTTCAAACAGTCGAACCAAGCTTACAGATCCCAGCAGGGTCTCTTCACTTGACCTAGATCTTATCTGGTCTTGGAACTCAACCCCTCCCAAAACAATTGAGTCAAATTTGTATGACTTGGTCAAAGCGAGGGTCCTTGCCCAACCGCACGCGTTGGCAATAGACGCAAGGGACGGTAAACTCAGCTACGAGCAACTTGATGGACTGTCCACCAGGTTTGCCAAGGTGCTTATCGACAAAGGCGTTGAGTCCAGTCAACTAATGCCTCTTCTTTTCGAAAAGTCGATGTTGATGTCTGTGGCCATGCTTGGACTAATTAAGGCGGGCGTTGTGGAGTGGGCACAGACCCAAGACAGCCCGAAAAGCGCCTACGGCAGGTTATTCAGCAAGTCGGCGCAACATTAATTGTGTCTATTAAACTTGGTAGAGGGTTCGTGCTTACTAAGTCCGAAATCCGATAGGGCAACTGATTGATAGGCGCCCGGTTGGGCAAGACTGGAAATGTTTATGCTAGTTATAAGTAATGAAGTTTTAGAAACGCCGGCTGACATGAAGGTGTTGGTGGTAGTCTGTTGCTAACTTTAAAAATGATATGCGAAAAATACATAACCCAGCAAAGCATTCTATTCCTTAAGACTGCTCACTTTAATAGACATTCTTGTCATTATGGCAATTTCAAGAAACAGTAGCCCATTTAGTATATAATACCATACAGGTACCTAATATGCAGGGCGGCCCAACGTTGTCTACATTTAGAGTCTCACCGGCATAATATGTAGCTACTGGCGGTATTTTATACTGTGCCTCATGTGAATGAAATCAACCAATCAAGGCTACGTAAGGCGAGCTTTCTCCAGCCTGCCTTGGCTGCAGGAGGCCCACCAGTTTTGTTCTTACATTTTTAAGCTCGTTGGAGACTCATCTTTCGTCTCTTACCTTCATTTCCCTTCTATTACCCAACCAGTTGTAATTCTTTAACACGATATCCAAGATAAATAGGAACAGCCACAATGTCGAGCTTAGCCGATAATGGAATGGTCGCTCTTCGGGAGGTTCCTGGGAAAGGCAAAGGACTCATTGCCACCCATAAGATCCCCAAGGGCACCCGTGTCCTCTCCGAGGAGCCCATTATCAGAATTCCTGAAGATACGCCTGACAGTCCGGCCCTACGAGCATCCCTACGCAGGCAAGTTGATGAACTTACTTCGGACCAACGGCGAGCCTTCCTATCTATGTGCAACATTTATCCCGGCGAAGCTGACTCGCAATACCTTGGAATCTTTCGAACGAACGCTCTTCCCATTGAGAGCGGAGGTGGCATCTTTCTCGCAGCGTGCCGCATTAACCACGCCTGCGACAACAACGCACAGAAAGCCTGGAATGAGGGCATCAAACAGCACACGGTCCATGCTTTGCGAGATAATGACAAAGGTGAAGAGATAACCATCACCTACCTCGGTATCTTGAACAATCGCAGAACCCGTCAAGAAGCCCTTCGAAAGAAGTTCAAGTTTACCTGCTCATGTAACCTTTGTTCATTGCCACCACATCTGAGCGCCGAAAGCGACAGACGGCTCGATGAGGTCCTGAGGCTAGATGCCCGTATTGGTAGAGATGGTCTCGTGGGAATTTTGTCGGACCCGAAGCGAGTACTTGGATACGTGGATCAACAAGTCCGACTATACAATGAACAAACCCTGGACGATGTCGGCTTGCCGAGGGCTTTCTTTGATGCTGCACAGATTACTGTCGCCCACGGAGACTTAGCCAGGGCACGCGTTTTTACTGAACGGGCGGCGGCTGGATGGCTTGTCCTGGAAGGTGACGATAGCCCCAGAGTGCTTAACGCCAAGAAACTTGCTCAAGACCCGTCAAGCCATGATGCATATGGGAACTCAACGGCTTGGAGGACTGCCGTGGATGATGTCCCCCAGGGACTTGACTCAAACGAGTTTGAAAACTGGATATGGAAGAGGGAGAAGGAAAACGAACCCGAGCAGCTGGGAATTCTCCGCAACCAAGTGACATTTCCTAGTTTCCTTCAACTGCCTGACGAGACAGATGCTGATGACGACTTCTTCAAAAGCAGAGATGGGACCAACTATCGGCCCTGGCGACATTGGTGCTTTTTGGCAGAAATCGTCGACTTTGCAACAATCGTTCGTCTACATATGGAAGTTAAGGACGTGGCTGGTATGATAATCCCGCTTTTCTTCTATACAGACAGGCGCGGCAGCGAAATAGACCTGTCACAGCTTTGCAAGGGGTATACTATTGCAGTTCTCTATGCACAACAACATGCATTCGCCTTTTCGGAACCAGGAATCCGTCACGAAGACCCCACATTTTTCAAGGTATGCCTGCTATTCCTCTGTGGTCAACTTAGTTGTGGCATCTTTTTAATCTGTCTCGTCGCGCCGACTATAGATATTCCCACTGTCATTAGACAGCTTGCTGGCGCTGAGCGACCGAGTCCAGAGGTTTTCTATGGAAGCGAATGGCATGGGATTATGTCACGGGTGCGAGAAACAGGCTACATCTTTGAAGAGGTGTGCGAAGTGCTCGCTGTTCTGGTACTGTAACGGGGTAAGACAGTCGCAATCCACTTACAATATTCTATTAGGATGCTAATCACGTAACAATCAGGTTTGCCAGAAGGCAGGCTGGAGTGAGAAAGACCACAAAATAGACTGCAAGCTTCTTTGCGATGGCGATCTGAAGGGACTCCTCTCGCTCAACTGGGATGACTTTCAAGATTTCGCCAGGTTCCCTTTGGCTCGTTCAGTTCACTAATAGCGTCCGAAAGTATATAAGCTGACTTCCACATAATTATTTTTCTTCTTGAGTCTATTAGCTGGCAACGCGAATGTTATGTGTCTCAAGCCAATGGAAGATATAATCATATTGAAGTTCAAAATTAGCACATTTACTGCGTCAGACCTAACGCATCGGGCGACGCTGTTGCGCGGATACACCTCTATGACCCGCATAATTCAGAGGTTTATTGTCGGCATATCACATAATAATTTATATATCAGACTTTGCCTATTGTTCTTGTTCTTGTAAGTGGTCTCTATATGTATTATTTTTAGGATTCTTGATTAGGTAAGAACATTTGTACTATCATGTTCAGGCACTCATCGAGTTTTAAAGGATTACGCATTATTCAGGACAATAACCGTCCTCCTAGTTCCGGTACCCTTCCTCAACCAAGTGCACGTATGTTTCCGTTTTATTCTTACCTTCCACTTCTTTCTTCACATACAGAATTCGTTTCACGAACCGTTCAGCCTTCTGGTATCCAATCTGTCGTTCGTGGATATTCTGCGTATTGCGCATGACTAGCGTTTGAAGCTCTTGTTGTAGGAGCCGAGCTATTAATAACGGGAGAGCATGCCCATCATGAGGATCCTGAAGCTGGATACGATCGATTACTTGTTGCAGGTGAAAAGATGCTAAGAGAGCTGCACGTTGTTGACCATTTAGCATATCAATCGCCCCATCTTCAACTTCCATAATTGTTTCTTCTGCTTCTCGGCTCTGTCTAGCTTTCTCTGAAAGCTCATTCTTACTAAGAAGCCCCACCAAGACAGTACTGAGAAGAAGAGATCCAAGCGCAGCAGTAAGAGGCATTAAAGCGAAACGTGAAGTATAGGAGAGATAATAGCTAGTAAAAGCTTTGCAAGAGACAAGGCCGCCTCTGAAGCAAGGCCAGCCCGCGTCTCCTTCTCTAATAGCTCTGTACTGTCCTGGAACATATTCATGGTCTCGACTATGCTTTGAGCTTCTTGCATAGAGGGATAACTTCCCCAGTGCCTGTTTTATGCAAATAATAACGGGGATCATGTGTTTCACTCGTCCTCGCACTGCACTGACGGATACCAACAGAAGTAATAACGGATGAAACTTGGCTAATATGGAACTTCGTTTGCGACATCAGTTTATGCCTGGTTTCTGGCTTAGCTAACCTGGTGTCTTTATTTTTACCGGGTTATGGAAAGAGTTGTGCGGAAAGCTGAAACACTGCCCCGCTATCAAAGAAGATGTACCCCCCTTGCACGCCAACAACCTTGATCCTGGCATTTGTACCTGGAATATCCGAGATCCACGTCTATCGAAGCGTTTCACAACATTCATCATAGCCACTAAACTTGTAGAGCCGTGTTTCTTGTGTTTGTAGGACGGTATCGCGTCCCTTGCGCATTGCTATGTCTCATCGTAATACCCAAGATGCAAGGACAGTACTTACATGGCTGCATCACCTCCCAATAACATCTGGCATTCTGCAGCTCATGCTTTTCATTCCCTCCAGAGGCCTGCTTGCTTAAGCAGTATGTTGCTGTAACTTCTCGTGGTTGTGGCCGTATCTAGAAAACTCTTTTGCGTCGAACGCAATCCACTTACATCGATCAATGGTGCAAGCAACATTTCGCTTTCGCCAAGGCACTGTTGAGGTACTTATGGGTCTCTATCTAATTGAGAGTCAATATCAAGACTACCTTGTCTTACCATCAAATCGCACAAACAAGGAGGTATCTCAGATAATGTAATTAGCCCTTGACTAATCCGCATAAAACGTATACAGAATGCATAAGTATGCACTGGGGCTTTAATTTTCCAACCAACATTGAGGTAAAAGATTCAATGTCTTATCTTCGCTTCTTATTATGTTCCCTCCCAATGCCACTAAATTACCCTACATACTTCTTCAAGCATGAAAAGGTTACCAAGTAACAACTCTCCCCTGTAAAAATTCTTTCTTGGCACGCACTGTTAGTGCCGTGTTAGGAGCGGGATTTTCTGCAGGCCACGCGACCACACAAAACTGCGGGGATGCTATCGGCTCCCTAACAGCAGTTTTCAGAGAAGGAATTTTGGAGAGTTCGCCTTCTCTGACAACACCTTTGTCGGATCTAATGGCGGCACCTCAGAACCAGAACGCCTTAGATATCGGAGGACGATGCCCATGGCATCGGTAGCGACATCCTCCCGATCAACGACGCCGATTGCGATGGGTTTTTCTCCTTTGAAGGCAAGCCGCACCGTCGGCCTCTGATTCCTTCCCGAGGTTTTTCCCTGCCGCCGCGACAGTCGACTACGAGCTACAACTTGGTTACTGGAGATTGTGGACTGCGTCGGCAGATGTAGTGATGCGCGAGAGAATTCTGGTCGGTGGAAAAAGTTCGACAATAGATTGCCCCCGAACCCGCTGACGGGTGACGGGCTTGAGAAATACAGCACCTTTTGTGCCATTGGTATGCTGGATGGTGAAGGAAGCGGGGTTTCCCTGTACCTAGCTAGCTCAGCACGTCTTTTGCTCCAGTAGGAGATCTGGCTTCGTTACAGCCACCCAGACGAAAAATATACAAACAAACAAACAAACAAACAAACAAACAAAAAAAGGTTACCAAGTAAAAATGCCGCAAGTTCGGGAATATTTTCAGTTAGCTTTTTTTTTAAAACCTCCTTTTTTATCTTCTTCGGGTTCAATGATATAGAAATTAAATATGCAGAAGCTTGCCCCGTATGTTCTCTTTTGTCTATGAAAGTTACTGTATTCCATCTCAACGGCCAAGATCGTTACCGTGCAACTTAATTTCAGCATTCAACGAGTTAGGAAGCATTGCGCTTTTTTATATTCCTCCAATTGCCCATACATTCTGCTCTAAAAGAATCCGACTTTGCATTTCCTAGGATCGATGAACGTCAAGGCCAGATACATTGCCCTGCATGCGGCATTCAGGAACAGTGTTGTAATGTAACAGACATCACGGTGTATTGCGACAGCTTTGCCTCTACCACCGCAACACGGGACAATTAACAAGTGACTATCCGAACATGTGACGACCAGCATAGGACATTGAAGTAGGCTTAAGATTGAGGGTTGAGAGATGTTGAATATGATAAGATAGATAAGGTAGGTCAGCCTGGAATGCCTCTAAAAGGTTTTCTAGACGTTTTATAGCTCTCTAGCTATCTGTCTCTTTTAAAGCTTTCTTAGTAATATATTTATTTTTTGAGCTCTTTCTAGCTATATCTCTTATGACCTGTTTTTCTTTATTTCCTTACTTATGTCTCTTATATCTGCCTTTTTCTTACCTTATTACCATTTGTTTTTATTTTCTTATTTTCCTTTCTTACCTCTTTACATATCTATTTCCCTTTATAACTATATCTTAGTTAGAGGAAAACCCTTAGGTAAAGACAGCTTAAATATTGTAGCCTAACCCTAATCCATACCCTATGTCTTTGGAGTGTATTTGCAACATAGAGCCCGTAGCCCTCGCATCTAAATTTTAGACCCCTCAGCCTGCAAGTCATGCGCCATCCCTACCCCCGCGAACGTCCCCATATGCATTGCCTGCATGACATTCTTCATCTTGGCCGCGCAATCTCCTGCCGCATAAACCCCCTTGACACTGGTGGCTCCAAATGGTGGTGTTACTTGAATATCTCCACCGGGCGTCAACTCCACACCTAACTGCTCTGCAAACGGGCCGTTAAGCTTCGTAGGCGGCTTGTGCGCAAGGAACGCCTCCTGAACCGAGCTTCCATCTGCAAAGGTAATAATGATTCCGCTACCTTCAGAACCAAGAGCGAGAGAAGCGATTTCACGGTCGTCTGTTGTGATGGCCGTATTGTTTTGGCCGAGGAGGGCTGCGATTGCGGTTTGCACGCCAGGGTTGTTTGAGGTGTAGATCACAACCTTGGAGGTTATTTGCTTGGCACTGCGCGCGAGGGCTGTGGCTGCTGCGGGGGAGGAGACCTCTCCGAGGGCAAGGATTCCAGCGGAGGGCTTTCCAACATCTTCATAACCGTGGCAGAAGAGGCAGTGGTAGCTGGAGGAGTTAGTGTTATTCAGAATGCCATAATGGGAAAACACGCACATGGATCGGCCCCAGCACTCATCATATCCCCGGACATCAAGCGGCAAATCAGTAACACCACTAGCAAGCAAGACTCTCCTGCCAGTGAATGTTGTCCCATCTACAGCCGTGGCCGCAAAGTCACCCGCACTCGTCTTCTCGACCTTGGCAACTTCGCAATCCTTAAACGAGATTGTGTTATATCGCTCCAAGATCTCCTTACGTGTCGCGCCCCTAAATGCAGCTGGGTCTTTGTGATCCCATGTGGGTATGGTATGCATATGCTCCGAACGCGCGTTGCGGAAGAGCGAGCTGTTGAAGACGACGGCTGTGTGCAGCTGGCGCGCAAGGGCAAGAGCTGCAGACAGGCCGGCAGGACCTGCGCCGATGATGAGGGCGTCGACGAGAGGCATGTTTTATGTGGTGGTTGTCAAATTTCTGGCTATGGATGTGAAGTAGTTGGGTACGAGTTTGGTGGTGAGGCTGTGGAGGAAAGACATGGGGGGAGAGAAAAAAGAGAGCTCTATGTGATATATACTCCATTCTGGAGGGAATGCTACGAGAATTTGCGGATTCACTATCATCATATCGCGCATAGTGCAAGGATCTAGGTAGCTCTCTTTTTAAAGCCTCCGGGGAGGGTTTTCGGAATGCAGGGTTGGTAATCTTCGCCACACCAAGATCTACGTCATCTCGATTAATATTATGGTGCAGGAAAAGCTAAAAAACCGCAGAGGCTGATTGGCCATCGAGAGAAAGGTTAGCGTGAGTGTACGGACGAGGCTAATAATGCCTCCGTACGGTAGTATCCGCAATCCATTACGGCACACTGTGACACCGGCTCCGCCTCTAGCCAAGATACAAGCTACTGTCATATAACTTAGGAGGAGTAGTAGTTAAGTATCAATATCAGCTAGTCGTATTGGCTATGTAATATTGGTTCGAGTTCATTAGGAGAGAACCCGCCTTAATATTATTTCAGCATCATGGAATGCCTTCCTCAATCGTATGGGACGCAGCATACCGACGTCAGTCTCGCCATTCACTCCGCCAAGCTCAATCCACAGAACGTCCAATTGTCGTGGAGACAATAAACCCTCCCAATTTTCAGGGCCTCCTGCAGTTCCCAATACACTTCCCATTCTTTCTAATAGAGACACAGCCATACGGGTAAAGAGCAAGCCTTGTTTGCAGGGGTGTACCATCATTGACCCTTCAAAGGCGGAACTAGGGATAGGTGGGATCGGCAGAACATCCAAACGGTTAACTCGTGCAGAGAGCTTTTCAATAATCAGCTCGTAAAGAGCTATCAGTTGTGTAAACACATTAATTATGGTCAGAGCCAGAGGGGCACTCAAGGGCTGGTACGTAATACAAGGACGCGGCAGGAGTACCGGCAAACCCAAATCAGCAAAATTGAGGGCGGGTGGCGGTGTTGATGATGATACTGCTCCTGATCGGGAGCTATGAAACCGAGCAAGGATAACGAGAAAGTCTTGAGAGGATTTCAAGACTGACTGGGCTAATGTAAATCCATCTTTGAACAGCGGGCCTAGTTCATAGCTGATCATGTCCAAAGTGAGTGCTTGTTTGTGGTGTTCGACCGCTACAGCACGAACGTGAAGATCAAGACTGATGCGTTGCAACTGGGAAAGGCTGTCTGTGTGGCTCGGGTGCTGTATATTTGGATATCTCGGTGAAGCTAGCTCACGACTCCAAGGGAATAAACCCACCACTGAAGGAGGATGAGAGAGAAACATGCGCCTGTGAGAACTGGCGTTGCCAGCCGAAGTGAACGAAGCCAGGTCTATCTCCCACGATGTATCCCACGTCGATGAAGCGTCCGCGTCAGGAATGGTTTCTTGCCAGCTGCTTGCTTCCGAGCTGAAGACGCTAAGAGAATCGGCAAATGAGGATTCAGGACTCAGCAAGCTGGCCTGATCGTTATAATATGATGGCGTAAGTGTATCTGATGAATGTTTGGAATTCTCGACAACGCCAGTTTCTCTTGTCCATAGCATCACCTCGTTTGCAATATTGTTGTGCTGTTCGCGATGCGTAGGTCGACCAGAAGTCGGTAGTCGTGGTCTACCAACCTTTCTCTGTTGTCCAACAATGCATTCAATCCTCAGGAGAAAGCATCGCGCGCACTGAGAGTCAGTTGGTCGGATTCGTTGGCATCTCGCTTTCGCATTCCGGCAAGCCTCGCAGGAGACACGCCGTTGTGAGTGATGAATGGCGGCGCCCATTTTGTTTGATCAATGGTCAGAGAATTGACAAGATAAAAACAGTAAAGAAAACATCCGAGAGCACGAAAAGCAGTTGGACCACCCGGGGGAACTATTGCATAAATTTCCGCGGAGGCTTTCTAATTTTCAGTCCAGAGCTGGGGAACTCAGCAGAGACTATGCCTATTATGGATTAATGCTTAAGAGCGGCCCAACCTTATAAACTACCTTAGCCTCTTCAGGTTAGGTGTGATCGTGGGCCCCGGAAATGATGAGTAAACAGTTATTCCTCCGACTTCCGGACATCATTGGAGTATTATTGCGATATCCGTAAACCTGAAGCGTTCATCAGAGTTCGATACGAGATATAAATCTGCGTACCTGTCACAATATGCCCATGGTGCTACCTTAAAGTCGTGCTTAGCTATTTGCTCTGCCGCCATGTCGTCCGCTCCCAAGCTGACAGCCACCGAGCACTTCAACAAGACAGCAGACAAGTACGAGGCCACCACTGGTGGAGCTACCCGTGAACTCGCGCAGCATGCCATCTCTTTCATCGCGGACCTAAAGCCTCTGACGTCCGAGTCGAAGATTCTCGACAACGCATGCGGCACCGGCATCGTGACTGACATCATCCTTAAGTCCGGGATCCAGCCTGAGATCCACGCCATCGACGTCGCGGAGAATATGGTCAGCATTGCTAGGGATCGGTTCTCCTCCCACCCCAACGTCCACGCGGCCGCCATGGCCGGCGAGGAACTCTCTTTTCCTGACGACACCTTCACCCACTCCATTACGAACCTCGGCCTCATGTACTTCACCGACGCCGATAAGGGCGCCCGAGAGATATCGCGCACACTTCACCCCGATGGAGTGGCCGTCGTCACCGGCTGGACGATGATGGAACATATCAAGATCATTCAAGAGGTCCAGGCGCAGATCCGCCCCGACGATACGCCATTCAAGCCGCCAGTTCCCGACATCTGGCTCGACCCGGAGCATACCAAGGCCGTGCTGTCAGGTGCCGGGCTCGACGTACATACGAGCACTGTAATTGATGTGCATCTGGGCGGCGAGACGGCCGACGGAGTCGCTGATCTTCTAACCCATGGGTTCGGCTCGAGGGCATTTGAGTCTTGGGGCGAGGAGGAAAAGGAGAAGGGCGCTGCCGTGATGAAGAAGATTGTGCGGGAGCGGGCTGTTCCTTTTACCAGACCCTCAGGCTCTGGCGTCGGTATTAAGGTGACAGGAACTATCTTTGTTGCGCGTAAGGGATCTGGCCGTGTACTAGGTTCATGAGTTTATTCCTGATTAGGGAGGTTCTCCTTGAGATCGCCACAACCCAATTTAATAGTTCGTACAACGTTTTACAAATTTGTGTTTTCATTTAGACTTGGTTGAGTCTTGCGGAGTTCTGTCTACAGCAATAAATAGACTATCGTTATTAGAGTTTGCTCAATTGCAATCGTTTCCAGTGCGGTGTCATGATAATTGCCTAATGGAACTGAGCTACTGGCACGGAGAAATAACCCCGCCCTCTGATGCTAGAATAAAACGTTTCTTGGATCTTAAGATCCGCGCTGCAACAACAGACCCGGTTTCTTATACTAAGTCCGTCTACCCATCGGTTCACTCCAATATAATTGCATCTACGCTCTTAAAGACCTCCGGACACAGCGACAGAGACCGGAGACTTAGATACAAGCGACGTCTTGTTGAAAATTACAGAGCTACCCTGGACTTAAAGAGCGAGAGCCTTTATTTCCAACCTACCGCGCTATATTTAAATTATCTCTCTGCAACTCAATATGCCGCTGTTTATGCGATTATCCTTGAAGAGAACCTATATTATTGCCATTGCTGGAAGAACTATCACTTTAACCAGTCGGCGAATCAAGCTCAACTGTCAGACTTTTAGTTCTCTGGTCTGAGACTCGTAGGTGTTTTATCAGGAAACAAGCAACAGCGGTCATAACCCTAATATCAAGCTTGTCAATGCAGAGGAGACGTCAATGTGCTAGTCGTCATGTACAGCTACACGACGATTCCTCGTTGTCGAGGATGTAAGTGAGGATCTTGACATATGCAGTCAGGCAATACATCAGGACCATCCTGGTGGTTTGCGATGCTAGCAGCAGTACGCTCGTGTACAGGGATGAGATATCGAGAGTGGTGCTATCATTGGCCGGAGCGGCTTTTGTCACAACGCTGGCCGGGTCAGTTGAACCTTTGCTGACAAAGTTGGTGATTTGAATGGCTTGGACTGGGACTGGGCTGGCTGAACCTTTTGGGATAGCTTTGAACTTTGAGCATTCGGCAAGCGTGCAGATTTGCTGGTCAATGTTGTCGAGTTCCGCATCTGGTATTCCAGATGAGTGATGGTGGTGGCAGTGGGGAGGAAACAGAGGAAGGGATCGCCATCCTGTGTTCACTGCTTATTGGTCTGCGTCTGCTATCTCAGTGGTAGGAGAAAGGTTTAACGTGAAGTTTGCATAGCCCTCCCAAGCATAATCAGCTTGCACACAGAACTGTCAAGAAGCTGACAAGAGAGCCATCGTACGCTATATCCTTCATCTCCAAAACAACCGTCTCTAGATAATTAAGAAGTCTGGTAATCTTGGGCGCTTCTGCGTCACCCGAATGCTCTTTCTAAGCATTGGTTAAGTTATCTGCATGATCAATCCTGATGTTACATGCCTCCTCCTGAGTCTGAATGATGGTCGGCCTGTTTCGTCCTTGAGAACCTCGCTCTGAATAATGTAGTGAGCAACTCCTCGTCTATATGTGCATATCTCCTTTGCAGTCAAGCATCTCTCGATCTTCCTGGATTACCTAGATCCATTTAGTACTCCTTGGCGATCAAGTTTCTCAAGAGATCCTGCTCTTCACGAAGCAACAGGTTTAGGGCAGTAAAATTATTCTTGCATTAATGCGCTCCACGTTGTAACTTCGAGTATCTTTGCCCTTGCTCTGGTTGATCTGGAGTATATCGATGGCCAGAACTATAGGAATTTATCCCTTTTGCGCGTTTCTTAAGATACAAGCCACAGCAAAATCGACATATTGTTCTTAAGTCGTCACTGCAGCTTTGTCCAAAGATTACGGTGCTGCGGTGATAGATTGAGACAATCCTGTTTCTCCAAGGCCTCATGGGATAAGAGCAATAACTATGAGGATGATGTCTATGCTTTGTGCCTGTTGTATGACGAGGCATGGGTGGAAATGGGCTTGGGCAACGAAAGTAGCTGGTCTTGGCTACGCAATAGAAACAAGACACTTGTATTCCAACATTTAGAGCGACGAACCCATGATTTGTGTATGGCGTCCTGGACTCACTTGCTCTACTGACATGCGCGGATGGGCGAGATCTTGACCGAATTCCCCGGTGCTGTTTATGGACCTTCAGCCTGTTCATGGAGTCTATGACCCGAGCCAACGAACCCGTACTTATCTTCCCGGGAAGTAGTGGAGAGTCAAACTGTTTCAGAAAAGAACCAGCAACCCTTTCTGGTCAAGGGTTGATGGGGCAATACTCATGGAGTCAAGCTCTTCAAACGCGTTCTATCGCAAGACCGATCATCGCATGCAGTAAATGCATATAAAAGCCAGTATCGCATGCCTGTAGATTCTGATGTTATTGGTATACCTTTGACATAAAGGCCTCAAGATGCCAGGAGCAATTCGTTGTCAGCAGCAATGCATTATTGTTAGCAGCCACTTCTCATCAACAGCAGCTCCTCCTACAAACAGCAATTAACAGCAGTTACTTCTTATAGGCAGCAACTTCTTCTTATTGACAGCGAGATACAATTCGTGAAATTTTAAGTGCTAACATGAATAAATACAACAAATATGTCTATGCTCTCAAGGACATCGCAGTCACTCCGCAGTACCACTTCTAGCCTCAAAAACGTCCAGTATAGGCTCAGTTCAGCAACCCATATCTAATAGCGTCACCAACGCGCATCTTGAGTCTCCAACCACATCAAGAGCTATGGCGAGTGATTGTACTCCACGCAAATCTGGCACTCGCATAGCATTGGGTGTCCCGGCCAGCGGAAAGCGTTCAAACGGACAGAGATTTGAGTATCATGCTCAGCGATGGGGTTATCCGTATTCCCCAAAGAATGCATGCTCAATCGAGAAGGCTCTGGCATCGGCGTGGAAGTCGGGCAGTCACCCTGCTAGCTGGTAGATGACATGGCCGAAATCTGCGTGTACAAATCGATAGACCGATCACATTCTGCCCGAGACCTGCGATGTTCGGCTGAAGCATTGGTGTTGGAGGATCTCTCCAGGACCGATATTAGACCAGGCGGTTTGTGCTGATGGGAAGCATTCGCGGAGGATGACTCGCAAGTAGTAGTCTGTTCCCTTGCTCAGGAAGGCCAGTCTGCTGCACGCCAGCGATTTCTCGACTGAGATTCTGAACAGACGAGAGGTATTGCAGGAAGCTTTCGGATCGCCGATGGGTGCCAACGGTACGGATGCGGCGATGTTGACGAACTGCTCGGTCTGGAGTTCGATTACCAGGGCGCTGTACCTCGTGTCGAGAGTTGATGACGGGAAGTCTCCGCGGTGGAATGGTGAAATGACCCCCGATGGCGGTAGTAGCTCGTCGTCGATGGCCCAGATTCTGACGATGTGGTGATGCTCCAGGAATGTCACGGAAGCGAGTTGAAGGTTGGTCAGAGAAAATTGGAGGAGGCGACGGGGTCTCGTCCGTGGCTCTCTGAGGGGGAGTTGTGGGAGCGCTGTGATCTGCGGCTTGAGAGTCGCCAAAACGAGTGTCACTTTGAACCGACGAGCCGGCGTTGCTGAGTGAAGCTGCCATAGTGACTAGTGGAAGTACAGGAGATCTGACCAGAAGAATTGGATTGAGATGAGCTTGAGGAACGATATCGATGCAGTAGGGGCTGCAAGCTCCGGTAGATAACAGATGGAAAGGGTGATAAGTTCTTCGCAGCTAGGAAAGGATGAGGAGGGAAGCGATCGAAAACACGATGTTTAGTCCGGAAGAGTACGGCTCACACTTCCGTCCCTCACATCCCAGATATGGGGAAGACAGCAAACTAAGAGCACAGAGATATACCAATACAGAAGTGTTGGCATTCTGGTGACTGGAAAGCCCAGGGGAGTCTTGGAAACAGGGGAAGAAAAGACATGTCATAAATGTCCAACCGGACGTTGCAAGCGTAGGTATGTTGAGTTGAAGGATCAAGAGTGCCGATTGTCCCCAAATAAGCACCTCACAAGATCATGAATGACCAAAAGCATACAGGGAAATTCCAGCTGAAGAGTAATCTGCTGCAGCGCACAGAGCTATCTACGCCCGTGGTGTTGGAGTTACGCGACAGAGAACGTCGACCCTGAATTTTGAGAGAACAGAGAAGAGTTTCATGCCGTTGATTACTGTAAGGAAACCAGATGCTGATTTCCAAGGATGATAACATCAGCACGTCGCCGACCCATTTTTGGTCTGTCGCCATGACCTTGAGCTAATGACAGGCGTTGCAGTAATCAGATCCAATGGCGGAAGCGCTCGGCATCGCATCCAGCGTTATTGCAGTAGTCGACCTGTTGGCCAAAGTGCTTTTCCTGTACTTATAATACTCCCGAGAGGTAAAGAATGCCAGGGATGATATCGAAAGGCTCCGTGAAGAAGTTGCTGCTTTTCAGGGCATAGCCAAGAAACTTAAGGCTCGTATTAAAGGGCTTCGCGAGAGGGAGATAAAAACGTCTTAATAATTAATATTTACAATAGAAGATAGCCACTTAACGCTAGAAAAGCTTAAATAACAGCTCTAACCTTTAACTAGTCGAAAGGCAATAAGTTAATTTGGTATATATATACTTAAATAGGCATTGAAAATAAATATCTTAAGGAAGCCATTTAAAAGCTTAAGTGTTATAGAAGGAATATTTCTTTGGCGTTAAACATGAATTAGAAATAAGCGATGCTATCAGGGAAATAGCAGTTATACTAACACAAATCCGATCTAGTATAATCCTCCAGAACGTCGTAAGGAAAGAGTTAAGTAAAAGATAATTTTAATAAAAGAGGCGAAGGTGATTGGTAAGAAAAAATAGCTAGTAATAAAAAAAAGAAAGCTTAATAGGAGAGGGGATTTTTCTAAAAGAGATACCTAAGAAATAATAAAAGAAAATAGGAAAATTACTAAGAAAACTATAAAAAAAGGGGGGATAAAAAGAGATAAAAAGATAGAGATAAAGAGAGGTGTTGCACTGGATGTGCTTAAAATGGATTGAAGGTTAGGTCATGTATAATAAGCAGCAGTAGTGAGTTGATTGGTTCTATCTTCTGTGTAGGGTATTCCATCCTACAGGTTTTACTTTAAATCACCTAGCTTGATTACTAAGGGTTGTTGTTCCTGAGGATCATTAAGACCAAGTCCGGCCTGCGACATATCTCAACGAGATATATCAAGCTAACACATTAAAAAAGCCCAATTAACTCAGAGTTTAGGCAGAACTTGCTGCCTAGGCTATTATGTCATAAAAGATAAGAATAAGGTCAGGGTATGATTCCAGCTAAGTATCTATAGACATAAGAAAACCTTTAAAAAACCTGCCTAAATTACTTTTTTTATTCCTCTTGTTGCTATTTATGTCACCGACGACTTTTCGCGTTTGAGTTGGTACTACCATTTGCCCTCAGGATCATAGCTAAGCAGCCGCAGATTGTGAATAAAGGAGGATTTGGCTTCAAAAACTTTCTCTTTTTAGATTGAATTTAATACGTCTCTTAGTTATCAATATTTCACTATTTCACCTTGCTTGAGATCTAGCCAGTCAGCCTCATTTGGCCCAACTGCTGGTTATGCATCGGCCCGTCATATCTTCCGGTCAGCAAGGCAGATGGATTGGCTCCAAATGTTTCAACCTCCAAGCCTCATTGCGCAGCCTGATCATCATCACTTCCATATCTTCATTCTAGAATCTCGGAATCATGGCCGAACTTGCTGCTATCGCCTTGGCGGGCAATATCCTTCAGTTTCTGGAGGTCGGCATCAAGTTGACCCGTACAGCGACAAGAGCTTATCAGTCCACAGACGGCTTCATAAAGGAAGACCGGGACTTTCTGGCCGATACCGAACGCTCTCGTAAACTAGCGTGTCTCATCCAGCAGAACCAATGGACTCCAGAAGAACATTATGAGAGCCGCTTGGATGATAGCCTCATGGAGACGGCCAACATATGTGAGGCATATGCATCCGAACTTGTAACCCTTCTTGATTCAATGCGTCTTAAGTCTGGAGGGTTTCGCGGCTTACAATCTATTAAGATTAGCATGCTTCGACAATTCAAAGCTAGGGATGTTCGGAACCTGGAAGTGAAGATGATCGCAGCACGAGATAATCTTATGCTTGCATTGATAAGTACATCTTAGTGAGTTTTACCCGTTCCCTATTGACACCAAGTTCAAGCCACTGAAACGTAAGTTCAGTGTCCAGCAATCATCTGCTCTGAGCGCCATCCGCCAGTTGAAGCAGCAAGGCGCGGTTTTGGAAGCCAATACTACAAGCAAACTGGAGTCTATTGAGAATCTCATTCAGGGAGTTGCATCTATTGACTCAGACGGGGCTACGACGATGATAACGCATTTGGATAACCTTGCGACCGAAGCGAAACAGGTGAAGAGACAGCATAAGCTGTTAAAGACCCTTCGATTTCCTACTATCAGGCAGAGACACAGTGCTATTATGGAGCATCACAAAGCGACATTCCAGTGGATATTTACAAGTACCGAAACCGGTTTCGGAGAGTGGCTTGAATCAGGTGGTGGATTCTTCTGGGTTAAAGGTAAGGCGGGCAGTGGAAAGTCAACGCTGATGAAATTTCTTGCAACCCACGTCGAAACAGAGATCCGATTGAAGACCTGGGGAAAAGGGCAAAAAGTTATCACAGCGAGCCATTTCTTCTGGAATGCCGGGACGCCAATGCAGAAATCCCTCACTGGACTGTTTCAAACGATACTTTACCAGGTTGTCAAGGTGTGCCCGGAGCTCATTGATATGGTCATTGAGTGCCGGAAAGACCCATCGGACCTTATGCTGGTAGAGCCATGGGACGACGACGAACTTCGCATAGCTTTCCAAAGGCTCTCAAGCCTAGAGTCTCTCCCTTTGCATTTTTGCTTCTTCATTGATGGACTAGACGAGTATACGGCCGGAAAGCAGCGTTATACTGGCACATTCGAGGAGTTGCTTGCCCCATTAAGAGTTCTAGCTTCCTCTCCTTCAATCAAGCTATGTGTGTCTAGTCGACCTTGGAATTCATTCGACAAAGAGTTTGGCAGACTCGAGTGGAAACTTCAACTCGAAGACCTAACAAGAGAGGACATCAGAAGCTATGTGACGGAACAACTGGGCGCCAACCAGAAATTTCAAGAGCTGTCTAACAATAATCTACAATGCTCTGAGATACCAGAAACAATTGTTCAAAGAGCCCAAGGAGTTTTCCTATGGGTCTTTCTTGTTGTAAACTCTCTCTTACGAGGCCTTTACAACGATGACAGTTACACTGATCTCCAACAAAGACTGAATGAGCTCCCAGATGACTTATACCGATACTTCGAACACATGCTCTATTCCATTGAGAATGTCTACTGGGACAGCACTACCCGAATATTCAGAACTGTTCTCGTATCGGAACAATCGTTACCACTACTAAGCTTTGAATTTCTAGACCGGGAAGTGGATGATCCCGCATATGCAATCACTATGCAGTCCCAGCCCTTGTCGAAAGAGAGATATAAGAGGATCCATCAGCGGGCGAAGACACGGCTGAACGCACGTTGCCGCGATTTGCTCTACGTCACGAAAAACACTGGAGAAGCTGTATTTCTGTATCAAGTCGACTTTGTTCACCGAACAGCTAGGGACTTCTTCTTGGACACAGGGGTGATAGACAAGATCATTCAGCAACGACCAACACAGGACTTCAATCCGCATCTCTCCCTCTGTAAGGTTATGCTGGCTTTGACAAAAGCCCTGACAAACTTTCAGTCAATCTCTACATTCGTTGCTGATCTCATGTATTATGCGCGCACTATCGAAGACATGTACGGCCAGCCTGACCTATATAGAGACACCCCAATCAGTTTCGGCAGTTTGACCGAGATGTTTGGCATCCTGGATGAATTGGCAAGGGTTAATACAGAACGGTCTGTGACTCCGGATGTTCATCTGTTGGACAATCTTGAGCATCTTTCAAAAGATTACTTCAAAAAGCCCCGCTTGAATAACGTCTTGGCGCCTGCAGTCCAGGCCGGATTGCTCCTCTATGTCGAAGATCGCCTTCGCAGGCACCCTTCAGAGCTTCAGTTGAATACTGGCCGACCTCTGCTTGATTACGCCCTACGACCAGGAAATACTGCGCCTATTCTGAGGTCACCTTCAGAGACAGTTCCCATTATCCCTATTTTAAAACTTCTCTTACACCTTGGAGCCAACCCTAACGCCAGAGTAGATATGTACGATGGGAAAACGACATGGGGGTGTTTCTTGGAGACTTGCCAACAACATGCTGCGCGGAAACGAAGCCCCGAAGAAGTCGAAAAGATAGCAGCTGCTCTGGAGCTTATGATAGACTATGGAGCAAGAGTGGGGGGACACTTTGGCCGCCTCACCTTTATGGAGCTACTTGATGAAATCAACTTGCCACCTCATTGGGCCAATCGCATCCAAGAGATGACTGAAAACAAATATGAGAAACAATCACTACTCTCAAGTATTACGTCTTGGCTACAATGGAAGTAGCACTAAACATTAAAAAGATATTCTCTTAATTAGAACTTCTTAGAAATAATAAAGTTAATTAAGTAAAGTTAATTAAATATTATAAGTTAGTATAAGTAGTAATCATAACTAAGCAGGTAAATCAGCTAATTAACTTACTCCCTTATTGAATTGATATATATATTTACGCCTAGGCTTAGTATATAGAATATTAAAGAGAAAAATCAGGGTTTTAAAATAATATATAATTTATTATCATAAGATTTAATTTAATTAAAATATCTATAAGTGAAGTTATTCTTGTTATACGGATCAAGTTGCTACAGGGTGGGGTGTCCACTGACTTTTGGAGTATAATTTTAGTTAAGCCTTTCTTTGATACTAACCCTAGTATTATTCCAAAACCCCTGACAGAATGGTGGGGTTGAATGTAGCTGAAAGCTAATCCTGGCTGCCAAGTTGGGCGAAGAGTGCACCTTGTTGAATGACAGGCTGCCAACTAGGAGCACAGCCGAAAGACATCGCAACATTGCGATTCACTCTAGTTCTGCCGCTAATGATGATTCTATGAGCTCTCACCAATCTACACGACCTTGGGCTTGTCTCCAACGCGACCATCAGAATGCATCTCCCAGCAAGAGCACGAATTACCGAGGCCGCTGATAGAGCAACGAACTAGCCTAACTATAGCAATAAGAATTCAAATGACGCGAATCAGCTCAGTATTGCTAGGAGATGTTCCTAGAAGCATCAAGACGCCTCGCTATACCTCCATTTCTCAATATTGAACCCACCAAACAAGGTGGACCCCACCCATAGGTCTGGGCTCAAAGGACTAGGTTTCTGCACCAGGCAGCTGAACCAGTGAAGCAGGAGAGAAAGGACCATTGCTCAAAACTAACAAGGGATGTGTGCTGGGTTCTGAGTCTGGGGCGAAGCTGGTCAGCTACAAGGGTCATAAAAGAACAATCTGGAAAGGACATGGGCTTACATCACATGGGAGCCATGTGGTTTTTTGCCCCCATGTGATGAACATGAAGCAGTTGTAACAGACTATCCATGCCAAGGAATTCCTGGCAGAGCTGAGTCTTGGTCGGATACAGAAGATCGTGGCTGAAGTTGGTGAAGTAGAAGCCGTTCATTTGGGTAAACAGACACTTTCACCCTTGAACCTGTAGGGGATATTCTAGATAATTTAAAGCTCGTGCCCTACCGCAGAAATATGATGGTCTTTGCACCGATGCCAAGGATCTTCATAGTCCTGGAAACACATGGTGGATTGTGTGCGAAGAGGTCTTGCAAGAACAAAGAAGCAGAGTAGTAAGGCGCGATGGATCCAATTGCAAAGACTGAAATAGAAAATATTCATACAGCGCCACCGAAACAAATTCTTATGTATATATAAATGCAGAGACATCATCTGCAGTCGCCAAGGACTTCTTTCTCCAACATCTCTCAACTGTAATCCAATACCGATAACACTGAGACATATTTATATCTCTCTACATCTCCGGCATGGCCTCCGATATCAACAACCGTGATCAACGTCAAGAGCTAACTGCCTTGGCCGGGGTTTGGCTTGGTAAGAGCGAGAACGATACCAACGAGCCCCGCGTGCGGGATAGCTTCGTTCAAGCGCAAGAGGAACTCCCTGACAAAAGCTCTCCCCTTTTCAAAACACTACAGAATCTGTACCAAAGGCTAATGCATCCCCATCATCCCCTTACCGCGGAAACGATGGACGAAATCCATCAACGGTTGGAGAATCTTAAACAACAGAGAATTTTACATTAACTTGATTAATTAACACTTTATAAATTCCTTTAGTTCCCCCTTAACCTAATCTAGTGAATAAGATTGTATAGCTTCTTCCCTTAAATATTATATAATAATACTCAGTATACTTAGCTATGGTATGTTATTAAGCTATCCCCGTGCTTTGATAGTTAATTAGATATAGAAACTCCTGTTATATATTAAAATAACCTTTAGCCTTATATATTAAAGTTAATTCTACTAGGAATACATAACTTTACCCTATATTTTATGCTGTAGACTTAAATTCTTTCTAGGGGTAGAACTAAATTTATCCCTTATATCTATATAACTTAATCTTTTACCGCTAGAGGAGAGTTCAAGGTTGCTGCATGTGTGAAATAGGCTGACGTTTATAAGTTAACCGCCTCCCTCCGTACGTTGACGGAGGTAGTGTTGAAATCACAAATTCGGCGGGCTAACATTATTCAGATGCTATCTGCCCATTCATTTAAGTGCAGTATAAAATTATAAGAAATACAAAGATGTAGTGTGTACATAAGGCAGAATCACCTTAAGTTAACCAATCACAAGACACGACGTGTGCACAAATAATCAAGTTACAAATGCTCTCTTCCTCTCTGTTCTTTATTTCTTTCTCTAAACCTTCCTCTTGTCCTGAATGGGTATCTGAACTGGTGGTTTGGTCCGTGTGCTTTGACCCATTTCTGTTGGCATATCACATGCCTGTGGCCCTGCCAGTGGCTTATTGATTAGGCTGTCGCTGCTATGACAATGAGGCTATACCGCCTCACCGTCCAAAAAAGCGGGGCGAGCCAACTCCGCAAGCTTGTATGCTATTGGCTGCTAATACTACACACTTCTATCATTGTCAGAGGTGCAAACGCCACGCTTTCAGCTCTCAGGCAGTGGATGCCACTAAACTCAGCCACTTGCAGCCTTGTATAGTATAAAGACGGTGCTCTGGTACGTCTGCACCCGATTTCTCTACGTTACCTTTGTATTTTCATCCCTCCACAACACAGTTCTAATTTGTAACGTCATCTCGATTCTAGGTGTACATCGAAAGTTACATCTCAACCAACAAAGTTCAACTCATCAGATGTGTTGCTGCAGGCGTAAGAAGCTCACCAGAGCCCAGAAGGCGGCGAGCCGATTTGAAGAGTATAAGAAATCTCTTATCGCTGGACTCTTTGCGGCGATTGTCGGGCTCGGCCTCTCCGCCGCCGTCATAGCCAAAGTGCCCGGGAATGCTGCTATAATATGGCATTTGTGCCTGGTAATCAGCGTCTCGTTCATTAATAAGTGGCAACAGGCTGACACTACCCGATAGTCTATCCTTACTGGCATCATAATGATCGTGTTGCTCGCCCGAGCGGACAAATTTGCTCCTGTTGACGGATGCCCAACTATCGTCAAAGCTGGCATGGGGATATATGCCACCATATTGTTTGTTGGCGCTCTTTGGATTTCCGCTTTAGTCTCCTTGATGATTGACTGGCCAAGTGACTCAATGAGCGATAGCTTAAATAAAAGATACGAACCAATGGCAGGGATCGAACATGGAGTTTCCAACGGACCTGTATGGGGATGTTTTGGGTTGGATGTCGCATTTATGTAGGTTCTCCCTATTTTGCCTCTCTCTACTTGTCTTTCGTAGAAGGTTTTGCTAACTACTTTAGTGTCTATACGTTTAAGCCTGTGTTTAGTCTGGCAAGGGCGATGCATCACGCCAAAAAAGTCTGTGAAGAACCGGTTATTGTATGATAATCTATGCTCCCTTAATAGATGGCAATATAAAAGAATCCTATTCTCAGTAAGTCTAGGAATGACTTACAGATGGATATAGTAAGACTATGTTTATAATGCAGTTCTCAAGCCTTTCCAAGCTGCGCGGCGGATATAGGTCTAAATCTAATAGAAAACATATATTAAATACAGCCATATTAATAAAGATAGGGACCTAAATCTCTTGCCCCTAATAGATAGGTTACTAGCATTACAAATTAGGAAATATAACTTTCCAGATTATATATTAGGTAATAAGTACTAGAATATAATATATAATATAAGTAAATTAGATAATATACTTTTTACTATAATTATAGTTTTTTAAATATTTCTTTAAACTTTAAATTAAACTTAAATTATATATTATAGAATATTATATCTCTTAATAGTAGATTTAATATTATTTAAAGTAAATATTAATTAGTAAAGTATTTACTATAAATTAGTCTTTATATTCTTATATAGCTAATAATACTTAAGATAATGATAAAAATACATTGAAAAGAGCCGTAAAGTAAGAGGGATGGTATAAATTAAATGCCTTTCTTCGTAGTATTGCCGCAAGGTGAAAATCTTTCACGCGTCCATGCCAACACTATAGCTTCTTTATTTAACAGCCTAATACGACAGCTGAAGCCTAATCTGCAAGGGCTCACTGGCTCCTTCACCTAGTAAAGCGATTGCTAGTAAGGTGATTACTAACGAAGTAACTTCTAGTGATCTGATTAGTAGAGCTGTCTGCAATTGAGCTGTCCAAGAATGATAATGACATTTAAGTAATTAATTACCCCAAGTCTGATTGCTACATGCACCAGTATATCACATCAAACAGAAGTACTATCCTGAAGCCTGTTCCTAACCTTCCGTCCAATGTCAGAATCTCCAAACATCAACCGCAGATCCCCAACTATAGCACCCGGCTGTTCCCACGCCGCAAAGTGACCACCGCGCTCATGCTCCTCCTGAAAAACGACCGGACCAAGAGTTTGATTCCATAGCTTTGGCAACAAGACAAGATCATTTGTGAATCGAGAGATACCTAGGGGTACATCGATGAAAGCCCCGGCAGCAACAAATGCGATTGGATCGGATTGCTCAAAAGAGTAGTAGAGGTTACTCGGTGCATCGGGTCCCGCAGTAGAGAACCAATAGATGCTCACCCAGGTGAGTATCTCCTCATCAGTCCATTCATACGCATCGCTCCATTGAACGAGCTTTTCGTAGATCCATGCGAGTAATCCGACTGGGCTGTCGCGCAGGGAAAAGCCGATTGTCGTTGGCTTTGTTGACTGGATGCTGTAGTATCCCAGGCCGGTTTTCGAGACCTCGCCCGCACGTACAAGCGCTTTGAGCTCGGCTTCGGTGAGGGGTGTCTTTTGTAACTGCTTGTACAGATCCGGGTGGGTATCTTCCTTTGGCTCGCTGGGCAGAGGCGTATTGGTGTGAAGAGCCATGCAGCGTGAGTTGCCAAATGATGTCGCCATGTAACGCGCAATAATGCTTCCAACGTCGCCGGCTTGGATTACTGTGACTCATTAGTCACGCGATGTCTATGTTCACATGCGAAAGTTTCATACCGTATTTCTCATATCCGAGTTCATTCATAAGTCTGTCATACAGCTTTGCGTGATGTTCAACTTGGAATCCGGGCTGTCAAAACATCAGTACGCGATGTCGACTGTTTGGCTCAGACTAGTCATTACCTTGCTCGCCGATGAGAACCCAAAGTCGATGAGACTTGGTGCGACAACATGAAAGCTGGGGCCGCCATTGCTGTCGACCAGAGGTTCGAGAACCCTGGTCACTTCGACAAAACTACCGGGCCATCCATGAAGAAACAGAAGAGGAATCGCGTCTGTCTTGTTACTTTTCTTGTGGATAAAATGCACGTCAAGGGGCCCAAAACCTTCGGTACCAATGGATGTGATGAAATGGGGCAATTTATTCAGACTGGCTTCAACAGCTCGCCAGTCAAAGGTTGTCTGCCATGTTTTCGCCAATCCTTTGACATCACCAACTGGTGCTCCTCGTTCCCAAGACTGATTATTATCTGCAGGAGAGTCTGTCAGTGACAGCTTCTGCTTGAGGCGCTCAATCTTGGAGTCGGGTATGTTGATCTGGTAGGGTTTTATAGTCGACATATTGCGTAAAGCACCGGCGTGAATTGCTTGTGAAAGCATAAAAAGGAAGAATCTTGTGATTGAGGTCAGAGCGGGGTTATATGCACCCATCAGTATCTGTATGCATGGCAGGATTTGAATCCTTGACTGAAAGTAAGCTTATCTCCGTTTACCTCGGCGGAAGCGTGAATGTATAGATAAGAGCTCTGGTAAATTGAACCACTTGCTCGATCTTAGTATCTGTTGATAAATCGCTGATTGGATGGACCAGTATTGTTGATAGTCTGTAGGGATTCGGATGGTGTTACCGGTCATGTCATGCTTCTTTGTATCTTGCTGATGTACACGACCACCCACCCTCGCATTCTTTAAAAATTATTCGAGAGTTCTGGTAAACTCGCTATCTAAGATTCGCTTCTCATGTGTTCGCAATACCTCAATTTCCGGCGTGACAAAAGCATCTCAACGTAAGTAGGTGTTCCTGGGATGGGCATGTAATGTGCCATGTCATCTCGGGGCAATAAGAGCCCGAGGTGGAGGCTGGACGCGGTGTGATCAGGTCTGCTTATTCTGCAGTTGCGGCACAGTAACTATTTCTAGAGCTTCTCGGCCTGGATATCGTGCGGTGGCTTGATCAACTTCTTGATCAGAACCAACACATTTCTCTCCTCGCTCATAAGAGCATTTGCCAACCTATGCTTTGTGCATTTTGAACATCCTTTCTTGATTCCAGATTCAATGGCATTGCTCGGGAGAACCGTTCTACAACCGTCGCTCAGAATGCGATAGTCAAGCTCCATACCCGGAGGTAGTTGCTTCACAACAGGAGGGTCAAATACGGGCGGCCAGCTAGAAACCAGGATGCAGTGAAATAGAACAGCCATGCCATCTATGCATTCATCAGACGGGAGTATGCCCAAGCTTGAAGGTGATGGTGCTCCAGATACTCGACCTGCTTAACAGTACTTACTGGCCTTCAGAAACGAACAGACTAACCCCATGCCAGCAGAGTATCAAACAGGCGAATAAGCGCAATAGACTTGAACTTGGATAGCCAAAGACTATCAACGACATGGCAGGGCAGATTATCTGAATTAGTGGGGGCGTTGATTCTTCAAGTAAGTTAAGGATTCAACACAACGAGAAACTGGGGCATAGAACAAAGAAGGTAATCGTTTCAGAGGACCCTTCCAGAGATTTCTCGCGAATAGATCGAGTCTGAAGACGGATTCATTGAGAACATCGCAATCAAGCTCAGCATGACGATGGACAAAGAAAATGATGATGATAGCACGAGTTGTTGTTCCTGGGGCGGAGAGATGCTGCCTCTTGAAACATCTCCACGCGGTGCATCATGCCCAGCGGGCTCATTCCAAAGCTCCGAGGAGGTCGGTGAAGGGAAGAAGGAAACAGGGAGGCCGGTCTTGCCATGAAGCTCATCTACCGCAACGAGCAATCGTTCAAGTCTTCGTGCAACCTCTTCACCGTAGCGCAAGGAGTGGTGCAGGCTCAGCATTGATGATATGGCCTGCAAAGATGCTAAGGATGAACGTGAAAACCGGCACTCATCTAATGTCCCTTGATGGTCACTGTAACCCTGTCAATGATCTACTCCTCTTATAGGATCGACCAAAGCCAGAGACGGAAATGACTTGGTTTCTAATGTAGCCTTCTATGAACAAGACTTATTCTTTTTACAACTCGCCTAGGGCCTATTCTCGGTGCAGTAAGTCGTCAGCTCTAATGGACCGTAAGAGCTTGATCGGTTGTTTGACACCAGCGCTCATGCT